>NW_027666171.1:0-292126 GCF_963924005.1 Protomyctophum bolini
ATTTGTAGAAACGTTCCCAGGTCAAAATGGGTTAGCAGCAACTATAGCCTCAGTAATTAGTTGTTAAGCCCCTTTCTGTCCCTCAAATGATCAGTTGGGATCTGGTCAGGTCACCCAATACCAGTGGTTCCCAGAGTGGGGTCGAGAGGTGCAGTTGGGCAGCTAAATGATAGCTTGGTACCAAATAGACCCTTATCTGTCTGTGTAACTCTGAGAGTGATATACAAATGGAACCAAATGGACCCTTATCTGTCTGTATAACTGGTCCATTTGTATCACTCTCAGAGTTAAATTAACATTGATTTTACAATAATTAATATAATTAAAATAAACTGCAGGTCTCAGAGATAGACTATTGCATGTCAAACTGGGGGGGTCATTGAAATGAAAATTGAACATCTCTTTTTGGTGTTTTAAAGCATTATGTTATACTTTAGCTAATTTTTGAAAATGCGCCACAAATCTTTGAATATATATATATTATATTCTTTCAGTTTCAGAAGACTTTATATTTTTATCTCGTCGACGGACGGACGGACGGATACGGACGCACCTGTCTCGGCGAAGCTGATGATCTCGGAGCTCTCCTCGGGCGCGCTCGGGCGCGCGGCCGCCCGTGGCGTGCCCGTCCAGGTGGGGGATCTCCACGCGGCCGTCCTCGCGCACCTTCCGGCGTGCAGCTTGCGCAGCGCCGTCACCATGGCGGCCTTGGGCACGGGGTGCGTGATGTTGGGACGGTCGCGCATCTGCAGCCGCGACAGGATGTGCCTCTTGACGGCCTCCAGAAAGTCAACGTTCACCCCCGTGTCGGTGCTCACCAGGGCGGGCGACTGCTGCTGCTGCCCGCCGGCGGTGGTTCCTCCGCCTCCGGTGCCGCAAGACGAGCAGGTTTCCTGGGCGCCGGGCGCCGCGGCGTGCCGGGAGGACGGAGGACCGCTGCAACGGAGGGACAGAACGCAAAAAGCCGCCACGAATAATGCGCTGCGGAAGAAACACAAACTCATCTTCTCCCCCAAACAGCTGCCCAGATGATCCACTTGAAGATTTAACTGTTTTTAAATGTATACTTATTTTTTATCTTAAGTCAAAGTCGTTTATATATATATATATATATATAGGCATATATATATATATAATTATATATAAGGTTTTTCGTAGTTAAAAGTTTAAAGCGATGGTTTCAAAGTGTTAGAATCCTCATTCCCCTCGGCTTTCTTTCACAATCGATGCATTTTTGATTGCGATGATAATGGTGATAATGGTGATAAGGGTGATGATGGTGATGAGGGTGATGGAAACGTATGTGTTTCATCTCCGCTCAGTCGAAGACGTCGACATTAATACGTCTCCGTTTCATGTCTTGTTTTAATGTTCATCTGTCGTTCATGAGGAACAGAACAGCCGATCAGGGCGTCTCGAGTTGAGACGCTCAACTCGCTGAGCTTCTGGAGTCAAAGTCAAGTCCACTGCCTTGATGTCCCCGGCTCCCCCCCCCCCCCCCCCCCCCCCCCCCACTTGAATGGACTTGACTGCACCAACACTCCTCTGTGCGTGTGTGTGCGTGCGTACGCACGCGTGGTTGCGCCTGTGTGTGTGTGTGTGTGTGTGCGTAGGCTACGCACGCTTGGGTGTGTGCGTGTCACTCAGTCAGCGGAAGATGGACAGATGGAAGGATCACTGCAGAACATCTAAAAACACAGCCCAGGTGAAGAAGATGAGCAGATCTAAACCTCAGCCCAGGTGAAGAAGATGAGCAGATCTGTAGACCCTCAGCCCAGGTGAAGAAGAAGATGAGTAGTAGATCTGTAGACCCTCAGGTGTCCCAGACCCAGTGAATGATTGAGCAGCAGATCTCCAGGTTATATTCCGACATCGCGGGAGGAAAAAAACAGAACGGGAGGATTCCACTTGGACATTTTCGTTTTAATTATTCAGACCATGTCTTTAAGTTTTTACTAGTTGTTTCTTTTAGTAGTAATAATAATAATAACAATATATAGTAGTAGTAGTAGTAAAGTGCTCCGGAGGTCGGACGGACGGACGGACGGTCCTCACACCACGGACGGTGTGCGTGCAGGCGGCGCGCCGGTGAACCATAGCGCACGGAACGGTTCCATTCTGCCTCTCCCTCTGTCTCTCTATGTCTCTCTCTCTCTCTCTCTCTCTTCTGGCTCTCCAACACACCCGATCCAACTTTTTATAAGTAGCCTACACTCTAGTCCCCATAGCCCCGAGGGACACGGACGCTCTGATTGGATAATTGGTCGTCGTCAGGGCAACACCCCCCCGCCCCCCCCCCCTCCTCTCTAGTCTATAGGAATTAGACACTCGTCTCGTGCAGGATGTGTTTCTGTTTCATCGATTCTTCTTCTGACGTTTCTGAAAATGTGAGAATCGATTACATAAATCTACCGAGAGTAAATCTTATATAGGCCAGGCCTGGGCAGCGATATTTATTTCTTTAATAAGATTGTTTTTAGTCTCATGTAACTTTATACACACCTCAGAATGTGGATGATTGGTTAAAAATATGAACATAGGCTTTATGATTTCGACATAATGAGGTCAATGTATACCCTTATTTAAAATGTAATTGATCAAAAAAATTAGTTAATTTATTATAGCTCATTTATTCTCAACCAAAACGACAGCTATTGATAAGCTATAATATATCCTAAGTTTAATGAGAGTGGCCTGTTATAATTATAGGTCGAATGTATAAATAACACATTTTGGACAACATTGTCTCCCGTGACAACTTCTGACAACCCTGTCCCAGGCAGCCAATCAGAGCGCGACCAGCGCTGCCTGCCCGCGAGGGCTATGGGATCTATCTAGGGCAAGGCTACAACTTTTATAGACCTGGAAACCACGTGGGCTCTCTCTCTCCCCCCTCTCTCTCTCTGTCTCTCTCTCCCACCCCCCCCCCCCTCTCTCTCCCTCTCTCACCCTCCCCCTCTCTCTCTCCCACCCCCCCCTCTCTCTCTCTCTACCTCCCCCCTCTCTCTCTCCCACCCCCCCCCTCTCTCTCTCCCACCCCCCTCTCTCTCCATCCCCTCTCTCTCTCTGTCTCTCTCTCCCTCCTCCCTCTCTCTCTCTCCATCCCCCCTCTCTCTCTCTCCCTCCTCCCTCTCTATCCATCCCCCCCCTCTCTCTCTCTCTCCCTGCCCCCCTCTCCCTCTCTCTCCCCCCTCTCTCCCTCCCTCCCCTTCTCTCTCCCTCCCCCCCCCTCTCTCTCTCTCTCTCTCCATCCCCCCCCTCTCTCTCTCCCTCCTCCCTCTCTATCCATCCCCCCCCTCTCTCTCTCTCTCTCTCTCTCCCTGCCCCCCTCTCCCTCTCTCTCCCCCCTCTCTCCCTCCCTCCCCTTCTCTCTCCCTCCCCCCCCCCCTCTCTCTCTCTCTCTCTCCCTCCTCCCTCTCTATCCATCCCCCCTCTCTCTCTCTCCCTGCCCCCCTCTCCCTCTCTCTCCCCCCTCTCTCCCTCCCTCCCCTTCTCTCCCCCCCCCCCCCCCCTCTCTCTCTCTCTCTCTCTTCCTAAATGGTTAAAAATAAAAAATAATAGAACCTAATAGAACCTAAATCCATTCCAGGCACACGGACGGAACCCTTTTAGTGTTAAAGTGTGTGTGTGTGTGTGTGTGTGTGTGCGTGTGCGTGTGCGTGTGCGTGTGCGTGTGCGTGTGCGTGTGCGTGTGTGTGTGTGTGTGTGTGTGTGCAGTGTGTGTGTGTGTGTGTGCAGTGTGCAGTGTGTGTGTGTCTGTGTCTGTGTCTGTGTGTGTGTGTGTGTGTGTGTGTGTGTGTGTGTGTGTGTGTGTGTGCGTGTGTGTGTGTGTGTGTGTGTGTGTGTGTGTGTGTGTGTGTGTGCAGTGTGTGTGTGCAGTGTGTGTGTGTGTGTGTGTGTGTGTGTCAGTCAGAACTAGTCTGCAGAGGGTTATCAGACCTGTATGGATCCGTGTGGAAAAGGACTCACCGTGAGAACACTGTGGAAACGTTCAGGCTATACACTTCCGTTTAGGACTCTGAAATGTATTTTAAAGACGTTAATCTACACCGGGCGGGGCGGGGCGGGGGGGGGGGGGTGTAATAACTTTCACGGGTAATCATTTGAATTCTGGTGGAATGGTTATGGTAGCCTGTATGGAATCAGTTCTAGTCAATCCTGTAAGCCCAATGATACGATGATCTAGTCAGTGCGTTGATTATATTATTAATACTAGAAAACACTTTAAACATTAAAGAGTCAGCTTGCAGGATGGATGGATGGACGGATGGATGGATATTATATGTAACTTATATAGCATTAGGTGTATTAGGTTAAACAGAACAGCTGTGATTCTGTTGTGTTGGTGACCTTCACTCCGTTTGATGCTTCACGGTGCCTAACCTGGTGCAACACTGCCATCTATCGTCGATATGCTGCAACTACAGTCGCAGCGCAAATATATATGAGTATATTATAATAGTATAGTACTTGTACTAATACATGTTTGTACTTTTACTCAAGTAGATTTTCTACCTAATTGTAGCATGAATTGATGAATTGAACATGGTGGACCCTCTTGTAAACAAGTGTAATGCTTAATTGGGTCGTCCACTCACAGTTAACAGTCTTTGTATTGAGTTTGTGCTTGAAATGTTACTGTAATTCTGCAAACTGTTAATACATATTTCAATCAATCAATCAAAACAGTGTGAGCAGCATTGATACACTTTTACTTAAGTTAAGTAAAACTATTGAGTCCTTTTTTTTCCACCACTGCAAACGGATACTTTAAATCTAATCCATGTCAGTAATCGATCGACTCGGTCAAATCAATAAATGAATAATCTGTCTGCAAAATAGAAGCTGGAGTAATTCTGTGACATCACATCCTGCCAGTGTTATCTTCCAGAGGGGCGGGGCCAAAGTTTGACATGTGTTAAGTTAGCTGCACGACACCCGGAAGTTGGCTGACAACAAAATAATAATAAAGGTAAAATAGTAAATAAAATACTACTGCATGTTATTATACTGTATATACTGTACACTGTAAAGTACATATTTTCACTGTTGAAGGGCTGTTAGCGTGTGTGTGCGTGTGCGCGCGCATACAATACAATACAAAATGTTACTATTCGATTGATGTCCTCTATTATATGTTTGTCCTAATGGGATCCTCACACTTCTGTAAAATATGTGTTGTTAATTAATGTACACTTTTAGGTTTTATTTTTGTCATGTATTTTCTTCTCAGATAGAGAGAGAGAGTGTTGTGGATATTGACAGTTTAGTGGGGTTTTTTTACTCCTTGTGTTCCTTTTTGTCCAAAACAAAAGAAAGAAAACATTTTTATTTTTTTAATCGTCAGTTTTATTTTGAAGGACATCACCGGCAGCGCCGCCGGTGTCGCTGTCCGCCGCCTTGACGCTCCTGAGTGAGTTTTGTAAAAGTTGAACCCACTGCATGCAGAGCGTCCAGCGTCCAGCGTCCCACACACTGCGTCCAGCCAGCGTCCCACACACTGCGTCCAGCGTCCTGAAAACTGGTGAGAAAATGACACTAATATCATCTCTTAAATATCTGTACGTTTCATAAACGCGTGTTTCCTACAGAGGTCACTTTAGTAAAGACCAATGTCCTCTTTCAGTCGACGCTGTTCTGTTGTTGTTGATCGACATTCTTTCACTGCCAATGGCCGCTCTGCCTTTTAGGCTTCTCGTCCAATCAGGTATATAATATCATGTGTTGTGTTTGTACAGTTTGGTCAGCTGGTTGGAGAGGAAACTACTTTTAACATCTGTTGACTTGTTCCTCTTTTTGGCTCATATTAGGAGCTCTCTCTCTATCGCTACCTCTCTCTCTCTCTCTCTCTCTCTCTCTCTCTCTGTCTCTGAGTCTCTCTCTATCTATCTCTCAATTTAAAAAAGGCTTTTATTGGCATGATAAATATGTTCTACATTGCCAAAGCGTACATACGACAAAACTAAAGTCAACATTGTGTACACAGAGACAACAACAAACATCCCAACAATAATGAACAAGCAATACAGTAACAATGAAAATAAATTAACAAACAGAAACATAACGGCAACTTAATGACCCTGTTCAGACAGATATACCTGTCTCTTCTGTCCACTGTCTGTAGAGTGATCACAGTTCTGTCTGTGTCTGCCTGTTTCTATTGAGTCTGTACATAGTCAGCATCTGTTTATATTGAGTCTGTAGTCTGTACATAGTCAGCATCTCTGTTTTTTTTTGTTTTAAGTTTTCAAAATGGAGGCTGTTCTTCTGAGCTGCAGTTTTCTGTCTGTCTGTCTGTAGGAATTGCTGGCATGTCTTTATTATCAACCTTGATAGCAGGGTGTGTGTGTGTGTGTGTGTGTGTGTGTGTGTGTGTGTGTGTCACTCACGCCAACACACACCCTTGTTGGTGGTGTGGGTGTTGCCGGCCACACAGGCAAAGGCAATAAGCTCGTAGTGCGGCACTCGGTGTCGCGCTATGAGCTTGTAGATCTGCTATTTTATATAGTATAACATAATGCTTAAAACACCAAAAGGGGCACGGTGGCACAGTTGGTAGTGCTGTCGCCTCACAGCTAGAAGGTCCTGCGTTCGATTCCCGCTCGGGACGCTGTGGGTGCTGGCGGCGTGTTTCCTCCTCCGCGTCATCAGTGCCCATACCCGAAGGCGGGGTTGGCGAAAGGGCCTTTCTGTGTGGAGTTTGCATGTTCTCCCCGTGTCCCCTATAGGGTAGGTACCCTCACAAAAAACTCCCCCCTGTCAGGTGTAAAGGAGCAACTTGGACACTCAGGCATGAAGGAAGCATGAGTTCAAGTCCGTTGCTCTCCCCTTGTCCCCCATATATGGGGACTAGGTTGGTGGAGGGTGTGTAGAGCCCAGTATCACATTAGATGATTGACACAGGGCGTGAAAAATGGGTTACAAAAAAAAAAAGAAACGCCAAAAGGGGTCCCCGCCCAGAATGGGTTAACAGCACTCCACTGATGACAAACGGTGTTCAGAACAGCTTGTCTAAATGTCTCTAAAAAATGCTGTCCACCCGTTCAGAAATGATAAACGGTACAGACAAACCCCCTAGAACCGTCCCTGATTAGGATGCATAAAACTAAATTAGTAATAAATAGATAGATAGATAGATAGATATATTGTAGTGTAGATGCAGTTGCAGAGAGGAAAACGTATATAACTCAGCAGACAGACCTGCAGTCTTCTGTGAGTGGTGCATAAACATTACTAAACGTTTTAGTTGTATCTGTAGACGACAGAAAGGTCTGCTTTCTTCCTGTCCCAGATGACCCGACAGGTCTGGGACGGATCAGGGCAGATCGTAACAAAGATCGCAATCGTGTTTTTGTCCC
Organism: Protomyctophum bolini; assembly: GCF_963924005.1. Classification (NCBI taxonomy): domain Eukaryota; kingdom Metazoa; phylum Chordata; class Actinopteri; order Myctophiformes; family Myctophidae; genus Protomyctophum; species Protomyctophum bolini. Next base: position 7,359 of record NW_027666171.1, read on the forward strand.
TGAAACCGTTTCACGCTGTTAACCTAGTATTAATTATTCGACCCAACACGGTAGTATTTTTAAATCGGTCATTTGACACACAGCGCGGAGGGAGGGAGGGAGCCAGGATTTAAGAACAACAACAACACTCTCAGCTCTGAGACCTCTCAGACCCGTGCGGGTCCATTTGGTTACATGTTGTGCCCTCTCAGAGCTGGACTGGTCTATGGTGGTGGTTTGTCCTTCAGCACCGATCTGCTCTCGTAAAAGGTCAGAGAGAAGTGACTCTTTTTCCATATCTGCCACGCAACCCCGCCAGACTGTTTACTGTGGGCTGGTAATCAGCCGTGCGTGCGTGCGTGCGTGCGTGCGTGTTGACCTGATAAGGGACACACTTTGTTCCTTATTTGGGGGGAATCAATCAATGACACCGTTTGAAGTTCAAACTGCTTATATAAATTCTTTAATGTATACTTACTATAATTCAGAGGTTGGGTTGTTAATATAAGTGTACACTGTGCTGTACAGTGATATTTGATCTTTTTGTGGATGTGGATTAATATAATTTGAGAGTGCTGCTAGCCCCCGGTGCAGCGGTGAAGGTCTTGCCCGCCACTGTGGAATGGATGCCTGGCTGGGGGTTCGAATCCTCCACAGATCTATACTAGCATCTACTAGAGACCACCTCACTTTGCGAGGCGTTCTGAGGTTGTAGAATATAGATCTGCTATTTCCGCAATACTTGCTATTATACTAGTAATACTATATAATAGTATTTGACAATCTGTCCAATGTTTGACCAGTTTTTATAGTATTGTTTATTGATTACATTTGATGCAGTAATGGTATTATTAAAATGGCTTTAAATGTACACTTCACTGTCATTTGTTCTGATTAGGTATCACAATCCGTGGCTGGATGAGGTTACAGTTGCCATTACACTAAAGTTGGATACTATTACATCCATCAAAATGTCAGCCACACTAATCCTCATTTCCGTGGCATGTGTTTGTGCGTTTCCTCTTCCTAGATTCCAAATCCAAAGGCTCTTGTCGTCCGAGGAGAGGAGAGGAGAGGAGAGGACAGGAGAGGAGAGGAGAGGAGAGGAGAGGAGATAGCTGCTGGGCCGAGGCAGAGGGGCTGACAGTACACAGAGGAGATACCGAGGGAGGGCTGTAAGGTAGGCTAAAATCAAACGCACCTTGTGCAGATTCTTGTTCTTTTTCTGTTCATTCATGGAAACTGTCTCCTGCTCAGAACCGCCTGTCCACTATATGATAGCCCAGAGCCCACATGGACTTACAGGACACACCATATCATTGCTTCAATATTGCATTGTGTACAAGAAACAGATTTGTTTTGTTGTTATTCCATTTTCTTTTTTTTCTTTTACACAAACAAAACATTCTGCCTTATTTCCCACGCCCTGCATAAAAAGTCTGCCAAAGCAAAAATACCTTTTCCTAAAACAAAATTCCAGTTTTTTATAGTCCTCCAACCAGAAAAAGTCAGCACAGATGGTTGTCATTTTACAAAATAATACATGTCTTAATTCTTCATATAATGGGCAGTAAAACAAAAAATTAATTTCATTTTAAATTTCTTTCAAATCACACACTAGACAGACTCTGTCCTCCTCAGGAGTACCAATGAATCTACCCGTTTCTAAAGCTAATGGTAAGGTCCCAGAATGCAGCTGTGCACAAAAAGATCTCTGACTTTTGGATATATTTTGTGTAACATAAGGATGAGGGCCATACTTATTTTTAATAAGACGATATGTTCTTAGTTTTGGTTTGTACCATAATTCAACAGCCCAACTCTCCTTATACCCAAGGAACATACAGTTCTGTATTTCATGAATATTACAGCGTAGTCTATTTAAATAAATAAATGATGAATTATTCTTAAAGAATAAAGACTTTACTTCATTTGCCCAGGGGTAACCATTAGAAATGTCCCAGTTAAAAATATTTTTGGTCAGTCTGTCATCGGAAATATTAACCAGTATTCCAAAGTCTCAACATCTCACCTTTGTGTCTGATATTTGCGGGCATCCATCCCATATCGCCGCTAATAGCCAAGATAGGCGTGAGCTTATGAACTCCAAGAAATGACCGTATGGCTCTATTTTGAATTGTGTTACAACTTTCATTGTTCGGAAAACCCCATACACCGGAGGCATAATCCGAAACAGGGCATACACAAGACTGATATAATTGTGTATATGTATAATATCCTAAATCCTTACAGGCTTTCACCTTATTCAGTACTGAGCCCAGGGCTCTACCAGCTGAATCAGAAAGAACCTGAGTGCCTTCCTTGAAGTTCATATGCTCATCTAAAGTGAGGCCAAGATATTTGTATGTCTTTGTGTATGTTAATACAGTCCTCCCACACATACATGTAAATGGACTCCTTTCTACAGATGGTTTCCTAAAGTGAACAATTTGTGTTTTGTCAATGTTTAACCCTAACCCTATACTGTTCTGTTGATTTGTTCTAGCAACAATAAAAAAAATAAAAAAGTCAACAAGGCAGTTTTTTCCTTTTTGTATTTGTATTTTTATTATATATTTTTGGAGGATCATGTATGAGAGTCAGTCTACTTTTCTCTTTGCTTTGTCTTTCACAGAGCAGAGAGGGGGGGGGGGGGTTGGGGGGGGGGGCTGTAAGGTAGGGCATTCACTTCTAGTAATTTTTACTAATTGACAAGTTGTTTAGTTTGCTAGTTGACTAGTTGTTTAACTACCTATTATGTCAAAATATATATATTTGTACATTTAAAAACTGTGTAAATCTACCTGATCTTGAGGCCTACAAAAAATATATTTGTATTTTTTTTCTTATCAACTAGTCAACTAGTACCAACAAGGTAGTGGATTTACTAGTCGACTAGTTGAATAGTCCACTAGTTTAATAGTCCACTAGTTGAATAGTCGACTAGTTGAATAGTCCACTAGTTTAATAGTCCACTAGTTGAATAGTCCAGTAGTGTAATAGTCCACTAGTTTAATAGTCCACTAGTTGAATAGTCCACTAGTTTAATAGTCGACTAGTTGATTAGTCGACTAGTTGAATAGTCGACTAGTTGAATAGTCCACTAGTTGAATAGTCCACTAGTTGAATAGTCCACTAGTTGAATAGTCTACTAGTTGAATAGTCCACTAGTTGAATAGTCCACTAGTTGAATAGTCCACTAGTTGAATAGTCCACTAGTTGAATAGTCTACTAGTTGAATAGTCTACTGAATAGTCCACTAGTTGAATAGTCTACTAGTTGAATAGTCTACTAGTTGAATAGTCCACTAGTTGAATAGTCCACTAGTTGAATAGTCCACTAGTTGAATAGTCCACTAGTTGCTTAAAGCCCTTATTGTAAGGTAGGCTAAAATCAAACACACCTTGTGCAGATTCTTGTTATTTTTCTGTTAATTCATGGGAACTGTGAAACTGTGTCAGAACTTACTGTTCTGTTGGGGTGCGCACGCTTTTCCGACACACCGAAGATCCGAAGCGGGGGGGACATGCGATGCGATGCGAAAAAGCGATGGTCCGACATGCGCTGCTCCCGTGCTTGCGGTTAGGGTTAGGTTAGGATTGAGGTTTCGGATCAATAGTATGTCGGAACTAAAGCCTGCACCCGTTCTGTTGATGTGTTACTTTTTAAAGGTATTTTCTCAGAGCAGCAGAAACAACATGGCCTCCGGGAAGAACAAGAACCAGAGCTCTCTGGTTCTCCACAAGGTGATCATGGTGGGCAGCGGAGGTGTGGGGAAGTCTGCACTCACCCTGCAGTTCATGTACGATGAGGTGAGTTCCATCATGGTGAGGTGAGGTGAGGTGATCATGGTGAGGTGAGGTGATCATGGTGAGGTGAGGTGTGGGGAAGTCTGCACCATCCCAGGATGCAGGGATGGTCTTTTAGAGATGAGTCCCAGGATGCAGGGATGGTCTTTTAGAGATGAGTCCCAGGATGCAGGGATGGTGATATGGCTGAATTTCGCACTGAACAAACACGTGAGGAATACAAGCGATGAGCAAAGGACTGCTTGTATATGATGTTGTTTATTTGAAGAGATCACAGGTCCTGGCTTTTCCCAACAGCTCAGGCAGGTTCCAACAACATACTGAGACAGATTCAGAATAGTACTTTAAGTAGAGTTAGATCCCACCCACACAGGTGTGAGAATCTTGCTTACAGACAAAGGGAGGAAGTTGAGGGGGAAGGGGGGGGGGGGGGGGATGAATAGGGCTAGACAGGGCTAGACACACAGGAAGAGGGGGGGGGGGGGTGGGGAAATCAGGTGAAGGCAACAGCCGAGTGTGTAAATTCAAGAGAGCCATGCTGTTGTTATCACAGCATGGCTGAGCTTCAAGGCTCCGGGTGTCTAGACGAATTCAGTGTATTCGAGTACAGTGGTACAATGGAAAATCCTCCTCAATGGTCTTTTAGAAATGAGTCCCAGGATGCAGGGATGGTCTTTTAGAGATGAGTCCCAGGATGCAGGGATGGTCTTTTAGAGATGAGTCCCAGGATGCAGGGATGGTCTTTTAGAGATGAGTCCCAGGATGCAGGGATGGTCTTTTAGAGATGAGTCCCAGGATGCAGGGATGGTCTTTTAGAAATGAGTCCCAGGATGCAGGGATGGTCTTTTAGAGATGAGTCCCAGGATGCAGGGATGGTCTTTTAGAGATGAGTCCCAGGATGCAGGGATGGTCTTTTAGAGATGAGTCCCAGGATGCAGGGATGGTCTTTTAGAGATGAGTCCCAGGATGCAGGGATGGTCTTTTAGAAATGAGTCCCAGGATGCAGGGATGGTCTTTTAGAGATGAGTCCCAGGATGCAGGGATGGTCTTTTATAAATGAGTCCCAGGGACATTTTATGAGTCCCACTTCAACCACGTTAGGAGTCATATTTTTGCCATTTTTACAAATTGCAGCATTTAACTCCCATTTCATTTTATATAGTTATAATGTGGTTATATTCATGTAGAAAACAGAAGAAGAAATGATGATTATAACTAAAGCTGGCAAAATAAACTAGAATTAAAAACAGTACAGTAGTGCATCCCGTGGAAGCAGAGGTTGTTGTTTTATCGCGTCCCTTAACTATAATTAAGCAATAAGCCATGAGAGGTCTGTAAGGCCTCGAGTGGCTTATTGCTTTTCTAAAACGGTTACAAACGTATAGCAATATTAACCTAATAAAACTATTGAATTCACAAAAGTAGCTACGCTTTGCGCCACCAGAGCGAGCCACATCACTTCCTTGTTGTGCTCGGCAAGTAGGCTATGTGACGGGAGAATAGCGCTTGATGTCTTTACGGGGCTGCCTGGAGCCACACAGTCACAGTCATATGAGCCGGGCGGTGCTTATAGACGCCCGCACGGCATGGGTTTGTAAAGCAATCAAGCGCTCCCCTTCCCCAGTTCAGCTACAAGGCTGCAGGATGATACAAAGTGATTGAAGGAGTGGGTTATCGGTGGGATTTACACCGGTCACGTGACGGTAACCAGCCAATCCGAATCAAGTATTGGGACTACCCGTTTTAGAAACTGTGTTTTGTGATGCAAAATGCACCCTATTTTAATCTGTGTCCACGCCTCTGTCTGTCTGTCTGTCTGTCTGTCTGTCTGTCTGTCTGTCTGTCTGTCTGTCTGTCTGTCTGTCTGTCTGTCTCTCTGTCTCTCTGTCTCTCTCTCTGTCTCTGTCTCTCTCTCTCTCTCTCTCCAGTTCGTGGAGGACTACGAGCCCACCAAGGCGGACAGCTACAGGAAGAAGGTGGTTCTGGACGGGGAGGAGGTCCAGATCGACATCCTGGACACGGCGGGCCAGGAGGACTACGCCGCCATCCGGGACAACTACTTCCGCAGCGGGGAGGGCTTCCTGCTGGTGTTCTCCATCACGGAGCAGGAGAGCTTCAGCGCCACCCTGGAGTTCAGGTGAGGAGGAGAACTTTTCTTATTCTTTTATTAAGTTTTTTTCTTTTAATGTTTTTTCATGGAGGGACAGACAGTAGGACAGACAGTAGGACAGACAGTAGGCTGACAGGAGATGGGGGGCGGGGGGTGGTGGTGACATGCAGTAAAGGCCGTCGGGATCGGGAGTCGAACCCGCGGCACGCTGCCAGACTGGATTACCAGCCAAGGTGCCTGGACCGCTGAGCCACGGCCCAGCATTACCTTATGCTTTAGCTATTGAAGAATAGCAGATCTACAAGCTCGTGGCGCGCTACGAGCTTGTCGGTCTGCTATTTTTGAAAGATCGTAAAAATGCGGCACAAAGGTTTGAATATATATTCTTTCTGAACGTTTCGACGTCTCATTGTACTAAATGGGTACAATGAGTTTGTTCTTCATAGGCGTAACTGATGAAGGTCTTTGTGACCCAAACATCACAGCCTGTTAGCGGGCATGCTTGTGTCTGTCTCCCTTAGAGTAATATAATATGAATAGAGATTAACCCATTCTGACCTGAGATCAGATTAAAAAAATGTCTTCTACATCCTGACAGTTTTCTGAAAAAGCTATGTTTCTATGTCAGTCGTTCTTCGATTTTTCAAAAATAGCAGATCTACAAGCTCATAGGCGCGCTATGAGCTTGTAGATCTGCTATTTTTCAATAGCAATGTCCAGAATTGAATCGCCATCAAATCGCATCGTATCAGGAAGAGGGGTGAATCGCATCGCCGGGAGATTCCATGTATCGCTAAAGTATCGTATCGCTGGCAGTGCATCGAGATGCACATCGAATCGGCCTCAGTGCTGAGATTCACATGCCTAGTAGCCACTATACGACCACAGATGTCCCAAGAAACTAGCTAGCCTAGCCACGCAGTCTGCTGCGCTCTGGGAGAACAGAAACTAGCTAGCCTAGCCACGCAGTCTGCTGCTCTCTGGGAGAACAGAAACTAGCTAGCCTAGCCACCCAGTCTGCTGCTCTCTGGGAGAACAGAAACTAGCTAGCCTAGCCACCCAGTCTGCTGCTCTCTGGGAGAACAGAAACTAGCTAGCCTAGCCACCCAGTCTGCTGCGCTCTGGGAGAACAGAAACTAGCTAGCCTAGCCACCCAGTCTGCTGCTCTCTGGGAGAACAGAAACTAGCTAGCCTAGCCACCCAGTCTGCTGCTCTCTGGGAGAACAGAGCAGCTGAATTCTTTGTTTTGATTAGGTGTGGATTAGGTGCTGGTTTGAACCACGGCTAGAATGCTGTTTCAACCAATCAGATTGCTTCCTCGAAACGACCTGTGGTATAATTCCTCCTGACTGTGTGTGTGTGTGTGTGTGTGTGTGTGTGTGTGTGTGTGTGCGTGCGTGCGCGTCTCAGGGAGCAGATCCTGCGTGTGAAGGAGGAGGAGGGAATTCCTCTCCTGCTCGTGGGGAACAAGTCGGACCTGGAGGATCGGCGCCAGGTGTCGGCCGACGAGGTGACGAGCCGAGCCGCCGAATGGGGCGTCCAGTACGTGGAGACGTCGGCCAAGACGCGCGCCAACGTGGACAAGGTAACTGTTCAGATTTATAGCTTGCTACGATATCTTTGTTAATTGATTACTTATCGTGCTTCCTAACCCCTCCGAAAGGAGCAACAACTTCACACAGGGTCATGTATTTACTCGAATCTCAGGCCATTCGCGATCTAAATAACATTACTCATGTGTCTTTATATACTTTTATTATGATTTCATAAACATACATTTAAACACGATGAGCTTAGCTCTTTAAATCAGGTTAGTGTTTCTAGCCCTTGTTCAGGCCCTTGAAATTAGTTAAAAAACCTGAATGATGAGACAGAATATACATAATACATTTGTCAGTTTACAGGTTTACAACACAACACATCGATAGCATTTATTGATAGTTGATACTTAGCATGAATGCATATTTACCATTGGTCAATGTGAGGTTGATTTATCGCTGTGCAGTGTGATACACAGCTGGTTGTTCATCGTGCACAATGTACACGAGGTTGGATTCTTCTTGGTTAACAAAAGGGTTTTGCTGCCGGATAGCGTCTTGTTGGACGGTCCCAGAACTGATATAGCTTTTGGCCTAGTTGCTTAGAATCTGATTCCAGGGGACACAGCATAGGTACTTTAAAGCCCTCTGTGCAGCCTTGGAACATCAGCCTTTCCTGTGATTGGCTGTTTGTGCCACCCCGTCAGCCATTGGTCAGCTTAAAGCTTACCATGCTGGCTGTGTGGCTATGTGAATGTGCCCTTATCAGGACCCCTGCTGTGAGGTTTGGAGCCCCTTGGGAAAGGACATTTTAACCTCCTAGTCTTTTGTATGACTATACTTCAAGATTATAGATCAGTTTAACCCATGACATTACTGTGTTACAATAATTACATTCTATGGATCACTATAACTTGTTAGTAGTTTTAGTAACAGTTGATGCTACTACTGACTCTCTTCCCTAGGGACAGAGATAGTGGTGTCCCATTTCACACCTAGACTGCAAGGCTCTCTGCCTGTCGGTACAGTCAATTCTACCCCCGCTTGGGGTCATAAATCACACTGTTATCTTTCTCCTGCAACTGCCAGGATTTGGGCAGTTCGGTGAACAGCATATTCATGAAGACATTAATAATCCCAATAATAACGCTGAGCGTCATACTCAGCGCCACAGTAACCCTAAACCCTAACCCAACGTGGACAAGGTAATCCTAAACCCTAACCCTAAGGTACAGCGACCTTTAACCCATTTAGGCCTGACGTAAAAAAAAAAAAAAAAGTCTTCTGAAAGAATAAATATATACAAAGATTTGTGCCGCATTTTCACGATTTTTCAAAAAACCTACAAGCTTGCAGATCTGCTATTTTTCAATAGCTAAAGTATAACATAATGATTAGTTAAAACACCAAAAGGGGTTCCCGCTAGGGCTGCACGATTAATCGAATTTTAATCGAAATCGCGATTTTTGGATTTGGACGATGTCAAAAAAAAGAAAATCGTTTTTCCCTTTTAAACTAGGGCATTTACGGTAAATCTCTCTCGCACTCGCCTGCAGGCTGCAGGCTCCTCCCACTGCGGCGCAGAGAGAGAACCTGAAACCTGCAGGCTCCTCCCACTGCGGCGCAGAGAGAGAACCTGAAACCTGCAGGCTCCTCCCACTGCGGCGCAGAGAGAGAACCTGAAAGCGGCGTTGGCATGTCTGCTAGGGGAGCGACAGGAAGGAGGATTTAGTCGGTTAAAATAGGCAAGACAATGTCTGTCGTCTGGAAATGGTTCGGCTTCTCCGTTTCAGATATGGAGCAAAACTACTGTAAAAAGGGGATGCACACGCCACGCTTTGCACACGCTTTGCACACGCCACGCTTTGCACACGCCACGCTTTGCACACGCTTTGCACACGCCACGCTTTGCACACGCCACGCTTTGCACACACCGCTGAGCTTGTGTTTGTTTTCCGGGTGCTGGAGCCGGTTGGGACCATAGGGGACCTCTAAGGTCGGGGCGCTCGTGTTGCAGTCTCTCACGGGCACAGACTTTTTACGGGGACAGGTTTTAGTTCCGACATAGTGGAGGGTCGGTCCCTGTGGGAGACGGCAGCGCCTGGAGGAGCATGGACAGGGGCATAGCGGCGAGTAGCTCTGGTCCATAGCCTTAATGCTAATTCTTTTTTTTTTTCTTAACATTTTTATCCCACGATTTTGTAACCCAGTTTTCTTTTCACCCAGTGCCAATTATCTAATGTAATCCTGGGCGCTACACTTCCTCTGCCAACCTGGGGGGGCAGCGGACTGACCTCATGCCGCCTCCTATGCATGAGGAGTCCAAGCTGCTTCTTTTCACCTGACAGAGGGGAATTCCCCTGGCCGGACGTAGTGAGTGGAAGGGACACGTTATTCCGACCAGTTCCTTTCCCCTCCATCAGGCGCCCCGGCTGGCCAGGGGGAGGCAGTTTAGAGACCAGGATTACGGCATGTTTTTGTGAGGGTATCTACCATAGGGGACAAGGGGAGAACATGCAAACTCCACACAGAAAGGCCCTATCGCCAACCCCCGCCTCGGGTATGGGCACTGATGACGCGGAGGAGGGAACACGCCTCCAGTGCCCACAGCGTCCCCAGCGGGAATCGAACCCAGGACCTTCTAGCTGTGAGGCAACAGCACTACCAACTGTGCCACCGTGCCCCCCCTAATGCTAATTCTACCCTAGCAAGCTCACGTCTCCGCAACACGCTGTGAGCTAGTAGATCGGCTATTTTCAGCACGCGTACAAATGGAGGATGAGACGTTCAGAATAGGGATGGCCAAATGGAAAGATTGTATTAACCGGTTACCGCCAGGACTTGCCGGCTAATTAACCGTTAGCCGTTAAGGGAAAAAAAGCGCTGTTTTGCGCATTAAAAATAGACAAATACACCGTTTACACGCGGCCTGCTGTCAATCAGTGCACTAGTGCGTAGGCTACAGTCTTCTATCCGCACATATGTATCGCGGACCGTTCAGGAAGGATTAGAGAGAGAGAGAGAGAGAGAGAGAGAAAGACGTCTCTCTAACGCGCGCGAGCGAGAGAGAGAGAACGTCAGAGAGGGGGGGGGGTCCCGTTAGCAACAAGCTAACAGCATACCGGTAGGTTCGTTCTATGATCCATAAAACGACAGATCTGCAGTTTAAGGAACCAACGTTCGTTGCATGAAGGGCAGATCTGCGGGCGCGCAATGCTGTGTGTGTTTTCGTCTTTTTTTCTTTTTCCCTCCTGCTTCCACAGTCCACTAGTACTTCATGCAGTTGCGTTGGTGTTTTTGTTTTGGGGAAGTAAGTCACGGCACATGCGTGGTTGCACTGACAGTAAAGGTGGAAAGAGGGTGTGTGTGTGTGTGTGTGTGTGTGTGTGTGTGTGTGTGTGTGTGCTTGGTGTTTTGGCCGCGGTGCCCGCTCTCGGCGCTTCAAAATAAAAAATATATTTTTTTATCGGTGAACCATTAGCCGTTAGTGTTGTCGGTAAACAAATTAATAAACGGCTAACGGCTAACGGTTGTCGGTGGCCATCCCTAGTTCAGAAACCTTTGCCTTCACAGTACAAGCATCAGCTGTGGCAAGTTGAAAAGAGATGTGGCATCAAATTATCTCTCTCCCTCCTTTCTCTCTGTCTATCTCTCTCTATGTCTCTATGTCTCTCTCTCCCAGGTGTTCTTTGATCTCATGCGTGACGTTCGTAAAAAGAAACTGTTGGAGAGCAAAGAGAAGAACGGCTCCAGTGGCAAGAAGCCGAAGAGGTGCTGCGTCCTCTAACCCCCTCTAGTGGCAGGAAGAGGAACCCCCGACGCACTCAGAGAAGCTTAATACAATGTGCCAAAGCCCCCAGAAAACCCTCCCTCTGACCTCCGTGGGACCTGTGTGAGTTAAAACCCTCCCTCTGAGCCGTAGGAACATTTCACGGGTGATTCATGAAAAGGGAAAAAGCGATACGACGTCAAATCAATATATATCACAATTTATTTCAAACATTAGACGAAGGAATTATTTTATACTCTTTGTTTTACACGGCCTATAGAGCGACGCAGTCCCGCCCCAACTTCCATGACGACGTCGGGCCCAGGAAATAGTTCCCAATGCATTTTTCCCTCATAGACATTTCAAAACGTATTTAATTAAAGACCTTTTATAAGCGTCGTATGAAGCCAACTCTTGAAAAAGTGTTGTAACCTGCCGTTTTCAACTTCTTTCTAATTATTTGTTCAGCCCCGACAAAATTGTGTTTGTTGTCATGATTTGTCACGACAAGAGTTGTCTTTGTCCGCGGCATAAACGTCTTTAAATAAATACTTTCTGGAAAGACTGAGGAAAAATGAACAGGGATATATTTTCCCCGGGGGGGGGGGGGGGGGGCTGCGACGCTCCATACTGTAAATATTATGGTTGCAACACAGCTGAACAAAGTCGTCGATTGAATCGAAAATCGAAAATAGCCACCCTTGTATACAACGACTCAAGAGAAAAGGAAAAAAACAGCTTCTCGGTTATTTGATTAACCTACTAGATTAAGTTGGTTATTGCTTCTAAATATCTGTATCATTTTGGTTCTTTAATTGCCCAGCCAGCCCTATGTTGTATAAACAGGTGGTTTATAATAAGGAAATGGAAACATGTCACATGTGATTCCTAAGACGTGATTACATTTGACTGAGGGACTGGCTTTGGATTTTTTTTTTTTTTTTTTCGTTTTGTCATGTCATGTGAAAGCAGGGACTCCCAGCTTCAAATGGACATATTGGTTGTTCAGTTTGACCCACCAGTTTTGGAGATATGGCGTATAGAGTAATGTCTGGCAGAGAAACAGCGAGTTGAGAAAACAGGCTTGAAAAGGTTCACTTCTGTGGTCTCTAACATTACACCTATAGCTACATGTTTAAGCATTTATTTCATATTTACATGTCTTCTGTGGTCTCTAACATTACACCTATAGATACATGTTTAGGCATTTATTTCATATTTACTTACTTACTATTTACTTATTTCAGACATAGTATATGTCTAGTAAGTGAAGAGTCTGCCTGTGCTATTAACTCTAAAAGAAAAAAGCTTTTCTCCATTGGTGAAAAGCTGGAGTTTGCGCGATGGCAGCAGGCTCTCAGTCAAATCTGGTCACATATTATATTATAATTATATAATGTACACCATATATTATTATATACATAATGCATATTATGCCAATCACTGTGTTGAGTCAAACTATTTCACCTTTCTATGTTCAGCGCTACAATGGCACTGCTTTAAGCACAATCTGTACTTATAATATATGTATAAAACAGTGGTTCCCAAACTTATTCATGTCCTCAAATTGACACATTTCTTTCCCGCGGACCCCCATTTGAAAAGATATGCCAGGGACCCCCATAAGAGAAGATTATTTAAAAGATATGCCAGGGACCCCCATAAGAGATTTTATTCGCAACCCGTTTAATGTCAAGGACCCCCAGTTTGACATGCATTAGTCTACGGACCCCCAGTTTGACATGCATTAGTCTACGGACCCCCAGTTTGACATGCGTTAGTCTACGGACCCCCAGTTTGACATGCGTTAGTCTACGGACCCCCAGTTTGACATGCATTAGTCTACGGACCCCCAGTTTGACATGCATTAGTCTACGGACCCCCAGTTTGACATGCATTAGTCTACGGACCCCCAGTTTGACATGCATTAGTCTACGGACCCCCAGTTTGACATGCATTAGTCTACGGACCCCCAGTTTGACATGCGTTAGTCTACGGACCCCCAGTTTGACATGCATTAGTCTACGGACCCCCAGTTTGACATGCGTTAGTCTACGGACCCCCAGTTTGACATGCGTTAGTCTACGGACCCCCAGTTTGACATGCATTAGTCTACGGACCCCCAGTTTGACATGCATTAGTCTACGGACCCCCGTTTAATGGGATTTCTCTCTCTGGGACCCCCAATTTATATTGTAAAATCAATGTTAATTTAACAAATTTGTACAAATTTGATGATGTGTCGAGTTGCTTTGCACAATTAGAGAGTGTACAAATGGACCATAACAGGTCCGTTTGGTTCCATTTGTACACTCTCAGAGTTACAGACCCATAAGGGTCCGTTTGGTTCCATTTGTACACTCTCAGAGTTACAGACCCATAAGGGTCCATTTGGTTCCTATAACTATCATTTAGCTGGGGACCCCCTGGAACTCCCCAAGGACCCACTTTGGGAACCGCAGATTTAAGAGATGGATTTTTGGACGAAACAAAAGTATTTATTGTAAACCAAAAAGTGTAAAGCTTTACATTGCAATGATAGTAATGATTTCTATAGATGTTCAGTTAGAATCTATAGGCCACCAACCCCCATCTGAACATCCAGGGACCCCCCCCCCCCCCAGAAGCAAAGATATGAGTTAAAAACATTCGCTCTGAAAGGATATACAGTATATTCAAAGATTTGCACCACATTTTCTCGATTAATTTTTCCTCCAAAAATAGCAGATCTACAAGCTCATAGCGCGGCACCGAGTGCCTACGAGCTTGTAGATCTGCTATTGTTCAATAGCTAAAGTGTAACATGATGCTTAAAACACCAAAAGGGGTTCCCGCCCAGAATGGGTCAAGTCCAAAGTGTGTAAAAAAAGAAAGTGAAAAGTGTGAGTGAACATCTGTCCACTCTTTGTTGGTGTTAATTTAACCAAAATTGGACCCATCAGGGTTAATTTGGTTCCATTACTACACTCTTCAGAGTTCAAGTATTTGACTGTGAATGTACTGATGTTTTATTTTTGTATTAGTTGCCAGTGTTTAAATTTCAAAGAAAAGGTTGAACATAAAATGTTTCGTATTGAGTTGTAATTCTGCATAGAATTGGTCTCGACCCAGGATTGTACTTTTTGCTTACGTTGTGCGATATGTATCGTATTGTATTGATGAGAAATCTACCCTGACCGTGTTTAGGTCTAATATTGTAATAATAATAATATGTGTATAATGAAAGATGTTCCATAATCATACATAGGGCCCTTAATGCGTCTAAAGGTGTTGTCAAACGAGCAGTGATTTAAGGCGCCTATACTTCATTTTCAATGAGAACTGCGTTTTTTTTAGTTTTTTTTCCTATACGAGCAGAGAAGTCAACGACGCCAAGCGCATTTACGTGGTCGCGGGGCTTCTAGGGGTTGATTTCATAGGAAGAACCATGTTTGTAAAAAAAATGACTGTATGAAACTTCACCACTCACTGCCTTAAAACTATCAAAATGAATCACACATTCCTGTCATATGAATAGAGTTGTGCTTTTGTTTTTGTCGTGAATGCTTGCATTTTCACAGATGGCGCACACACACATGGCTTGTACTTATAATTAGATTTGTAAAGAGAGTGTATTGAATATATAAATATAATTATATTTGTAAAGGGAGTGTATTAAATATATAAATATAATTATATTTGTAAAGGGAGTGTATTAAATATATAAATATAATTAGATTTGTAAAGGGAGTGTATTAAATATATAAATATAATTATATTTGTAAAGGGAGTGTATTAAATATATAAATATAATTAGATTTGTAAAGGGAGTGTATTAAATATATAAATATAATTCATTTGTAAAGGGAGTGTATTAAATAAATTAATTATATTTGCAAAGGGAGTGTATTAAATATATAAATATAATTCATTTGTAAAGGGAGTGCATTAAGCTATTTACGCCATGAAGTGTGGCTGGGCTTTTGAATTTGGATTGCTTGTGCATAAACGAATGAGAGTTTTGACCACTAGATGGCACTGGTTGCCTACTGATGAATGCGTGCAGGCTGGAGCTGATGAGAAGGACGGCAGGTCAGTGTGGTTCACAATCTCTTTCATTTCAAGGACCCCCAAATTGACACTAATTAGCCCCGCGGACCCCCATTTGAAAAGACATGCCAGGGACCCCCATAAGAAGATTTCTTCGGCTCCTGCAGTGGTTCTCAACCCGTTTAATTTCAAGGACGCCCAGTTTGACATACATTAGTCTACGGACCCCCGTTTAATGACATTTCTATCTCTGGGACCCCCGATTTAATGATCTTTGATTTTGTAAAATCAATGTTAATTTAACTCTGTGTACAAATGGACCATTTGGTTCCATTCGTACGCTCTCAGAGTTACAGACCCATAAGGTCCATTTGGTTCCATTCCTTCCTTTCACCTTGCTTCCTTCCTTCCTTTTTCCTTGCTTCCTTCCTTCCTCCCTCCCCTCTCCTATCTGCTCTCCTCTCTTTCTCCCTCCCCTCACCTATCTGCTCTCCTCTCTTTCTCCCTCCCCTCTCCTACCTGCTCTCCTCTCTTTCTCCCTCCCCTCACCTATCTGCTCTCCTCTCTTTCTCCCTCCCCTCACCTATCTGCTCTCCTCTCTTTCTCCCTCCCCTCTCCTACCTGCTCTCCTCTCTTTCTCCCTCCCCTCACCTATCTGCTCTCCTCTCTTTCACCCTCCCCTCACCTATCTGCTCTCCTCTCTTTCTCCCTCCCCTCTCCTATTTGCTCTCCTCTCTTTCTCCCTCCCCTCACCTATCTGCTCTCCTCTCTTTCACCCTCCCCTCACCTATCTGCTCTCCTCTCTTTCTCCCTCCCCTCTCCTATTTGCTCTCCTCTCTTTCTCCCTCCCCTCACCTATCTGCTCTCCTCTCTTTCACCCTCCCCTCACCTATCTGCTCTCCTCTCTTTCTCCCTCCCCTCTCCTACCTGCTCTCCTCTCTTTCTCCCTCCCCTCACCTATCTGCTCTCCTCTCTTTCACCCTCCCCTCACCTATCTGCTCTCCTCTCTTTCTCCCTCCCCTCACCTATCTGCTCTCCTCTCTCTCACCCTCCCCTCACCTATCTGCTCTCCTCTCTTTCTCCCTCCCCTCACCTATATCTGCTCTCCTCTACCCTAACCCTAACCCATTAGTAGAGGGACCCCCCCATGGTAACTCATTTCTCTACGGTTTCGGACGTGGGGTGGTCTCTAATGTTTTAATAGGAAAATATTTTGTAAAAAATTGCTGCTTAACCCACTTTGAGAATCACTGTCATAAGGTGTACGTTTTAAATAGATCTACATAGTGCTATTTTCAACAGCTTAAGGTTGCCTGAAGAAGGTCAGTAGACAAATAAATACATTGATTGTGCGCAGATCTGAGTGTGAGGAGCTTCCCTTTATTTCTTTCTCATGTTCCTTTGTGGCTCCAGCGCCTCTCTTACGTTTTTTCAGCTTAAGGTTAAAATAAAGTGTTTAAAAGCTTAAGTGACACATGCCCTCCTCCCGTGGCTCCCAGTTGCTACGACAAAGAAATATGAATAGGGATAAGAGGTTTTCCTTTTCTTTTACATTTCATCATAATTTATTGAATTTGTAGTAGGCATAAAGTTATTCTTTCATTTTGATATTGCAAAACAATGTTGCCTATACACCAGATAAAAATAAGAATCAAATTGAATCAAGGAAAATAGAAAAATACACTTATTTGTTTTCACCACCAATGCTGCTGGCTTACTGGTACTGGTACAGTATACTTGATATGCTTTGAGAAATTAGCAAACAAAATGTAATATTGAAAGACCAGAAAAATCACAAATACTTAAAGTTTGAATATTAGTATATATTTGTGTGTGCGTGTGTGACGATATTTATACTTTAGGTCCAATTTGATCCATTAGAGCAGGCGATAGTGTATAATTAATAAGCTGTTTAAGTAGCGAAATTAATACTACAGGCGAAAGATTAATAGTACGGTGTTGAATTAATAAGCTGTGTTGAATTAATAAACTGTTTAGGGCTGCGAAATTGCTAGTACAGGTACAGTTCTACAGGTAAGTACAGGCGAAATCTCTCAGGTTGAAATACTCCTGTTTCTGGGTAGACGGTGACACGCTGATGCGAGCCTTGGGGGCGTGTGGTGATTGACAGGGGGGCGTCGCCATCATGTAATCAAATTTATATACATAAAACACATCAATCAAGTTTATATAAATAATAAAACACATCAGGTCACCAAGTTTATATAAATGAAATAACAACTAGTTTAATTCACATCCATTAGTAGTTATCATTGAAATAAACAACTATAGTTTAATTCACATCCATTCATTATTAATAGTTATAAATTAAATAACGACTAGTTTAATTCACATCCATTCATTATTAATAGTTATAAATTAAATAACGACTAGTTTAATTCACATCCATTCAATAATGGTAGTTAAATAACTACCTTCATTTAAAGTAAACAATTAGGTGAATTCTTAGCATATATTTTATTTAAACCAATAAATATAAAAACACATTGAGAATAAAGTTTATTTTACAACTACCTGTTAAAAGGTTAGTGTGAACTGGCCATTCGAGTACATTTATTTAGGCTCCATATTGTTCCTAAAACATGCAGTGGTTCCCAAACTTGTCCATGTCAAGGAACCCCAAATTGACACTAATTAGCCCGCGGACCCCCATTTGAATAGATATGCTAGGGACCCCCATTTGAATAGATATGCTAGGGACCCCCATAAGAGAAGATTGTGACAGCTCTAGCAGTGATTAATTTCAATGACACCCCGGGGCCAGTTTGATCTGCATTAGTCGGACTCCCATTTAATGGCATTTCTATCTCTGGGACCCAGCCAAGCCCTAAAATCCGCTATGACTGGAAGGCATTCTCATCGGACCCTGGCCTGCAAGCCAGGTACACAGAGGAGGTCACAAGGCGCTTTCAGCTGCTGGATGAGGGTGAGGAGCCCAACAATGAATACAGGCGCTTCATTGTCGCAAATGAGGAGGCAACCAGGCTGTGTGTGCCCGTTCTGGATAAATCCAGAACCACCCTGCAGTCCAGGCACCCGGAGGTCGTGGCAGCACGAGGAAGGGTGGAGGAAGCACGGCTTGGCTTTGCGCGAGAGCCAACTGCGGAGAGACGTGGGCGACTGAATGAAGCCAAACAGCTTCTATTCAGAACCTACGATAAGATCAAAGGGGAGGAACTCATGGAGAGGGTGCATAGAGTCCAGGAAGCGCAAGGTGAGAGGCAGTACGGTGAGGCCTGGAAGGTCATTAACGAAATGACTGGACGGAAGAGGACCAAGGAGGGACAGGTGGAGGGGCTCAGCCCTGAGGAAAGGGTGAACACCTGGTTCAACCATTTCCAAAGGCTGCTGGGAACAACAGTTGAGGGAGAGGAGGAAGACATACCACCATTACTCCAGAACCTCGACATCAATGATGGCCCCTTCACGGTCAGTGAGTTAGCCAGGGCGAAAGCCACACTGAGAGTGGGCAAAAGTGCTGGGCCGGACGGCATACCTCCAGAGGTGGTAAAGAACTGCGGGTTTGACAACGTCATCCTACAGTTCTGTAACCTCGCCTTGCTAAACAGCAAGCAGCCTGACATTTGGTCTCTGTCCAACATCATCCCTGTGCCTAAGGCCGGGGACCTCTCGAAGCCAGACAACTACCGAGGCATCAGCCTGACATGCATCACCGCAAAGGTCTACAACCGTATGATCCTGAACCGGATAAGGCATGCCATCGACCCTCATCTGAGGGAGAACCAAAACGGTTTTCGAGAAGGGAGAACTACCGTGGCCCAGATCTTGGCCCTAAGGAGAATCATTGAGGAGGTCAAAAGGAACAACCTGACTGCCGTGTTGTGTTTTATCGACTTCAAGAAAGCATTTGACTCGATACACAGAGGAACGATGATGAAGATCCTTAAGGCCTACGGTGTCCCTCCCAACTTACTCCGGGCAATAGAAACCATGTACGCAGGGACAAGGGCCAAGGTGTTGACTCCAGATGGCAACAGTGAGGAGTTTAACATCGTGGCTGGGGTACTGCAAGGAGACACCCTAGCCCCCTTCCTCTTCGTCATAGTCCTGGACTACGCGTTGAGGAAGGCCATCAATGGACGAGAGCAGGACCTTGGCCTCACCATAACACCAAGGAGGTCGAGGCGACACCCAACAGTAGTCCTGACAGACTTGGACTACGCGGACGACATCAGCCTGCTCTCTGACCACGTGGAACAAGCGCAGGAGCTCCTGACCAGAGTGGAGTCAGAATGTGCCAAGGTTGGCCTCCGGCTGAATGCCAAGAAAACTCAAGTTATCACTTATAACATCCCATCAGAGCATCCACCTCTAACAACAACAGAAGGCACTGCTTTGAAGGAAGTCAATGACTTCAAGTACCTGGGCTCATGGGTCAACTCCACCGAACAAGACCTGAAAGTGAGGAAGGCCCTTGCATGGAGGGCCCTAAACGGCATGGCCAGCGTATGGAACTCCAACCTCCCCTGTCAAACCAAACTAAGCTTCTTCTACGCAACGGTAGAGTCCGTTCTCCTATATGGCAGTGAATGCTGGACCTTGAAGCCAACCCTGCAGAAGTCTCTCGATGGGTGCTACACCAGAATGTTGCGGGCAGTACTCAACATCAATAAGAGCACACATGTTACAAACACAACTCTGTATGATGGAATGCCAAGGGTGACCCAGAAAATAGCAGCCAGGAGAATGAGACTAGCAGGACACTGCCAAAGACACCAAGAGCTGCCAGCCAGTAAACTAGTGCTGTGGGAACCAACACACGGGCACCGGTCACGAGGACGTCCAGCGCTAACATACGTGGATGTACTCAAGAACGACGCAGGAGCCCAAAGTACCAACGAACTGGCCAGATGTATGGAGAACCGGGATGACTGGAAACGACGATGGAGGGCTCGTCTGAGGACGACCTAGAGACCCCCAATTTATATTGTAAAATCGATAGAAATAGAAATGGAACCAAATGGACCCATTTGGTTCCATAACGGGTCCATTTGGTTCCATCTGTCCACAGAGTTACAGACCCATAAGGGTCCATTTGGTTCCACACAGCACAGATACAGCAGAATGTAGTCTCTGATGCCACCTGGTGGTAACAACAGACAACTGCAGTATGCGGCAGCGTGTATTTCATCCGTACGACGGTGACGCGCGTCGAAAACAGCCGATGTTTAGGGTTCGTACTTCGGCTGTTTTCGCCGACTGCGCAGCCGCAGTGCCGAGTCACAGAAGACTAGCTAGCCAGCTAGCCGCTAGCCGCTAGCTAGTAGCTGTGTGTCTTCATGACGTAAAAACGACACTTTATTTGTTGTAAAACTTTCTTTATTTGAATCGATAGTTTGTGTTAAATAATCTTCTATTTTTTAGAACAACAATAAAACACTTAGACACGTATTAATACCCATGAAGATAGCATAAAGCTATCGATAGCTAAAGCTAAAAAGGAGGACATTTAAAAGATCAACTAAAGCTTATGTTAGCTTTAGCTATCGTTAGCTTTATGCTATCTTCATGGATATTATATTAATACGCGTTTAAGTGTTTCATTGTTGTTCTAAAAAATTGAAGATTATTTAACACAAACTGTCGATTCAAAAAAAGAAAGTTTTACATCAAATAAAGTGTCGTTTTTAGGTCATGAAGAGTGAAGACACACAGCTAGCTGGTCAGCTAGCGGCTAGCGCCTAGCTAGGCCCGTCACGGCACTGTCTAATTAAATAACCCTAATTTTATTCTGAAGGCAACCGGATGTCTTAAATTTCCTAGCTCTCAAACAGGAAGTATTAAATTTGCTCAAAAGACGGAGCCCTCTCAAACCGGAAGTCCTAAATTTGCCGATTAGACGGAGCCAAACATAATTTTATTCTGAAGGCAACCGGATGTCTTAAATTTGCTAGCTCTCAAACAGGAAGTTTTAAATTTGCTCATAAGACGGAGCCCTCTCAAACCGGAAGTCCTAAATTTGCCGAGTAGACGGAGCCAAACATAATTTTATTCTGAAGGCAACCGGATGTCTTAAATTTGCTAGCTCTCAAACAGGAAGTTTAAAATTTGCTCATAAGACGGAGCCCTCTCAAACCGGAAGTCCTAAATTTGCCGATTAGACGGAGCCAAACATAATTTTATTCTGAAGGCAACCGGATGTCTTAAATTTGCTAGCTCTCAAACAGGAAATTTTAAATTTGCTCATTAGACGGAGCCCTCTCAAACCGGAATTCCTAAATTTGCCGATTAGACGGAGCCAAACATTGGCTGTTTTCGACGCGCGTCACATCTCGTACGGATGGAAATACACGCTGCCGCATCCTGCAGTTGTCGGTTATCACCACCAGGTGGCATCAGAGACTACATTCTGCTGCTCTCTCTCTCTCTCAGCGTAGCGTAGCTGGTCGTATCGACCACGTCGTATGGACGTCGTATGGACGTCTTTTTGCAACGTATCCTGGTCGTATGAGTTTGACTGTCAGGTCGTTTCGACCACGTCGTATGGACGTCGTATGGACGTCTGGCTGGGACGGCGACTAGGACGGGCGGGTACGTACGGGACGCTTTGGGGTTGGTGGTTGGTTTACAGAGCGGTCTGTGTGACGTCGTATGGACGTCGTATGGACGTCTCTGCAACGTATCATGTAGAATGTAGAATGTAGAATGACTCTGTACTGCGGCTGTGCCGTCGTCGCCATGGTTTTTGGGAAATGTAGTCCTTGGATGTAGTTTTACAGGCCCATCCCTATGATTTATAGATCTATTCTAACGGTCCATCCCCATGTTCTATGGATCTATTGGTAGTCATATGGGAAATGTAGTCCTGAAACTGTCAGTCGTTCCTATTGGTCATATTCTACCGACGTCACCGGAGGAGTGCCAGCGCTGCAGCCAATCAGAGAAGCAGATACACCACCAGGGCTACCCGGAAGTGATTGTGTGGTGTGGACGGAGCGGGCTCCGTCTTATGAGCTAATTTAGTACTTCCTGTCTGAGAGCTAGCTAATTTAAGACATCCGGTTGCCTTCAGAATAAGATAAGGTTATTTAATTCGTTAATTAAATAATTATTACATTACATTATTAGTATTATTATTACATTACAGTTATTGTAAAGACACACATTATGTTTCTGTGTAAAAATAAGTAATTAAATAACATAAAAAAGTTATCTAAATGGATAAATGCTATTCACTGGAGTGCATGGACTTTATAAAGTGGACACTGGACAAAAGACGGCTCCGCGAGGCAACTATCTGGACACACCCACGCGTTCGGGAAGATGTCCTCTACCACCCCACAGTCTCCGCTAAGCGGGAGAGGTGTAAAATTCACAGCAGCAGAGCTTCTACTGGGGTCAATGCAAAAAAATTTACCGTTTCCGGACCCAGAATGGACACTGGACAAAAGACGGCTCCGCGAGGCAACTATCTGGACATACCCACGCGTCCGGGGAGATGTCCTCTACCACCCCACAGTCTCCGCTAAGCGGGAGAGGTGTAAAATTCACAGCTGGAGCCCTTCTACTGGGGTCAATGCAAAAAAAATACCGTTTCCGGACCCAGAATGGACACTGGACAAAAGACGGCTCCGCGAGGCAACTATCTGGACATACCCACGCGTCCGGGGAGATGTCCTCTACCACTCCACAGTCTCCGCTAAGCGGGAGAGGTGTAAAATTCACAGCTGGAGCCCTTCTACTGGGGTCAATGCAAAAAAAATACCGTTTCCGGACCCAGAATGGACACTGGACAAAAGACGGCTCCGCGAGGCAACTATCTGGACATACCCACGCGTCCGGGGAGATGTCCTCTACCACCCCACAGTCTCCGCTAAGCGGGAGAGGTGTAAAATTCACAGCAGCAGAGCTTCTACTGGAGTCAATGCAAAAAAAATACCGTTTCCGGACCCAGAATGGACACTGGACAAAAGACGGCTCCGCGAGGCAACTATCTGGACATACCCACGCGTCCGGGGAGATGTCCTCTACCACCCCACAGTCTCCGCTAAGCGGGAGAGGTGTAAAATTCACAGCTGGAGCCCTTCTACTGGGGTCAATGCAAAAAAAATACCGTTTCCGGACCCAGAATGGACACTGGACAAAAGACGGCTCCGCGAGGCAACTATCTGGACATACCCACGCGTCCGGGGAGATGTCCTCTACCACCCCACAGTCTCCGCTAAGCGGGAGAGGTGTAAAATTCACAGCTGGAGCCCTTCTACTGGGGTCAATGCAAAAGAAATACCGTTTCCGGACCCAGAATGGACACTGGACAAAAGACGGCTCCGCGAGGCAACTATCTGGACATACCCACGCGTCCGGGGAGATGTCCTCTACCACCCCACAGTCTCCGCTAAGCGGGAGAGGTGTAAAATTCACAGCTGGAGCCCTTCTACTGGGGTCAATGCAAAAAAAATACCGTTTCCGGACCCAGAATGGACACTGGACAAAAGACGGCTCCGCGAGGCAACTATCTGGACATACCCACGCGTCCGGGGAGATGTCCTCTACCACCCCACAGTCTCCGCTAAGCGGGAGAGGTGTAAAATTCACAGCAGCAGAGCTTCTACTGGAGTCAATGCAAAAAAAATACCGTTTCCGGACCCAGAATGGACACTGGACAAAAGACGGCTCCGCGAGGCAACTATCTGGACATACCCACGCGTCCGGGGAGATGTCCTCTACCACCCCACAGTCTCCGCTAAGCGGGAGAGGTGTAAAATTCACAGCTGGAGCCCTTCTACTGGGGTCAATGCAAAAAAAATACCGTTTCCGGACCCAGAATGGACACTGGACAAAAGACGGCTCCGCGAGGCAACTATCTGGACATACCCACGCGTCCGGGGAGATGTCCTCTACCACCCCACAGTCTCCGCTAAGCGGGAGAGGTGTAAAATTCACAGCAGCAGAGCTTCTACTGGAGTCAATGCAAAAAAAATACCGTTTCCGGACCCAGAATGGACACTGGACAAAAGACGGCTCCGCGAGGCAACTATCTGGACATACCCACGCGTCCGGGGAGATGTCCTCTACCACCCCACAGTCTCCGCTAAGCGGGAGAGGTGTAAAATTCACAGCTGGAGCCCTTCTACTGGGGTCAATGCAAAAGAAATACCGTTTCCGGACCCAGAATGGACACTGGACAAAAGACGGCTCCGCGAGGCAACTATCTGGACATACCCACGCGTCCGGGGAGATGTCCTCTACCACCCCACAGTCTCCGCTAAGCGGGAGAGGTGTAAAATTCACAGCTGGAGCCCTTCTACTGGGGTCAATGCAAAAAAAATACCGTTTCCGGACCCAGAATGGACACTGGACAAAAGACGGCTCCGCGAGGCAACTATCTGGACATACCCACGCGTCCGGGGAGATGTCCTCTACCACCCCACAGTCTCCGCTAAGCGGGAGAGGTGTAAAATTCACAGCAGCAGAGCTTCTACTGGAGTCAATGCAAAAAAAATACCGTTTCCGGACCCAGAATGGACACTGGACAAAAGACGGCTCCGCGAGGCAACTATCTGGACATACCCACGCGTCCGGGGAGATGTCCTCTACCACCCCACAGTCTCCGCTAAGCGGGAGAGGTGTAAAATTCACAGCTGGAGCCCTTCTACTGGGGTCAATGCAAAAAAAATACCGTTTCCGGACCCAGAATGGACACTGGACAAAAGACGGCTCCGCGAGGCAACTATCTGGACATACCCACGCGTCCGGGGAGATGTCCTCTACCACCCCACAGTCTCCGCTAAGCGGGAGAGGTGTAAAATTCACAGCTGGAGCCCTTCTTATATTGGTAACAGCCTACACATAGAGGATGTGGATGGAATTAGTGAATGTCCAGTTATTGGCAATGCCTTGACCACAGATACGAAACAGAGTAATGATGAAGCTGACAAGATTGCTTTAGAGATTCTACAAATTAACACATCTGCTACACCCATGAAAATGCGTGTGAACAGAAGGTGTGCCAAACATCCACTAGATGCTAATGAATGGGTCATGCCAAGTAAAAGGGCTGTCTATTGCATTTGCCAAGCGCCAAATGACCGAAATAAAGCTATGATTGCATGTGACCTCTGTGGAGCCTGGTTTCATATGGACTGTCTGGGAGTTTCACCTAGTCGAGACTTTGACAAACTCAATTATGCGTGTTTATCCACTACTTGCAATCATGAGCCATTGACACAGGGGATTTTATATACTGAAAAGAATAGCAGTGTTCATGTGCAGCCTATAAAGCCTGAAAAGAATAGCAGTGTTCATGTGCAGGAAGACAGCACTAGTGTAGATGAATCACATTTAAATCAAACCAACAGTGTTCATGTGCAGCCTATAAAGCCTGAAAAGAATAGCAGTGTTCATGTGCAGGAAGACAGCACTAGTGTAGATGAATCACATTTAAATCAAACCAGCAGTGTTCATGTGCCTATAAAGCCAGTTGTTGTGCACCACGCATTTCATGAGAGCACTGTACATAATCATTCTGTACAGACTCTGAGTCTAGATGCTGTAGAAATAGATCACTCGTATAGCACTGTACAGAATCAGTCTGTACAGACTCTGAGTCTAGATGCTGTAGAAATAGATCACTCGTATAGCACTGTACAGACTCTGAGTCTAGATGCTGTAGAAATAGATCACTCGTATAGCACTGTACATCAGTCTGTACAGACTCTGAGTCTAGATGATGGTACTGTTCAGAGTGTCATGGGACTATCTAGTGCTACATTAGGACCCTTCAAACACAGTGCCATTGAACCTACTACCTTTACTTTGAAGTCTTCAGAATGGGACACTGTAAACTCCTTAAGAGTCAAAGGAAATAAATATTTTAAGATGTATGAATGGCAAGAGCTGTTTGCCAGCAAAGTCAAGGAATCGAATCCATACTGTATAATCCGTTTTGTTAATCACTACTTTTCTACCGCTGTCGTTAGAAAATCAAACAAGCCATGTCTGACAATCATTGGCGCCTGTCGGCATACTTCATGTGAGATGACCTTTAAAATACATCTCTATTCATTCGAAGACGGCATATTTCATATAGCTTACACTGGCAACATACATCACACAAAGGACAAATTGAGAGGTAGATATATTAGAAGCACAGAGCGTGCAAACTTGGGTAGAAAAATGAAGAACCGATTTGCACATAATGCTTACATTGAGGCAGTGAACAATGCAGACCCAAGGTCTTTAATAGCTGGAAATCGTAGTGGAGTTGGCAAAGACACTTCTTTGTACAGGCAGGTCAAATATGAACAGCGGAAACTAGGATGGAAGGATAACAGTGAGATCAAAGCTTTGATGGACCTTAAAAAAGAATGGGAGGATAAAGACACAGACAGTGTTGTTGTAAAAGGATTCATTCAAGTTATTAAAGTTAGTCCCCTTAAGGTTATATGTTTTAGTAAAGCAGGAGTGAAACTGTGGCACAATGCGACCGCACAATGTGCTGCATCATGGGATGCCACAGGGGGGATCATTAAGACTAAACTAACAGAGAAAAGGATTTTGTATTATGAAATTATAGTAAGTTCATTTAATTCATTCAAACACAACACCGATTCAGATTAATAGTGACAGGTCCATAGTGCTTTTAAAAGCCAGTATGCGTATCTTCAATCAAGATAGCATGAGTAATGAGTATGTACTTGTTAGTTGTTACGCTGCTGGAGAATAGTGGTAGGAAAGGCAGATAACAAAGATTTAGATTTCTGTACCATAAGGGCATGTAAAAGTCATTTGATGAAACAGGCAAGTCACATTTGCAAACAACAATACATACACAGAGATAAGAGGTATAATTTGGCTATGTACATCTTCAGCACTTTAGTTAATGCCAAAACACTACAACAAACAAGTACAATAGTACAAGCTGCTTGTATTGTACTTGGTAGTAAAAGGAACTCTAGCGTGGTGCAAGCCAGTATTGACACCATCATGTCTGAGACACAGAAACTAGCGCCACAGAAAGAAAATGTTGATACAAAGCATGATCGACAAGACAAGATAAATTGAAACCATTGACACCTACTTCGATGGTTCAGTTGTCATCTATGCCGGGGAATTTAGCAGCTCTCATTCAAGCGTTTTTTCAAAATCCAGGTCACACATTTGATTGCAAAACAATCTGTGGTGTCACTCAACAACTAGTGAATAGCATCCCAGACTTGGCCTTAGGAATGCACAATGACCCATTAGATTTTATACACAAACTAGTAGATTGGTTGAGTATGTGTGGTGTCCACACAGTTGTTCAAGCAAAACATACAGACATCTGTACATTCTGTGCCTGGACAGTTGAAAGCAATTCTTCTATTACTAATATTTTTGCATTACCGCTGCCAGGAAACGGTAATTTTTTTGCATTGACCGGAAACGGTATTTTTTTTGCATTGACCCCAGTAGAAGCTCTGCTGCTGTGAATTTTACACCTCTCCCGCTTAGCGGAGACTGGGGTGTGGTACAGGACATCTCCCTGAACACGTGGGTATGTCCAGATAGTTGCCTCGCGGAGCCGTCTTTTGTCCAGTGTCCATTCTGGGTCCGGAAACGGTACATTTTTTTGCATTGACCACAGTAGAAGCTCTGCTGCTGTGAATTTTACACCTCTCCCGCTTAGCGGAGACTGGGGTGTGGTACAGGACATCTCCCTGAACACGTGGGTATGTCCAGATAGTTGCCTCGCGGAGCCGTCTTTTGTCCAGTGTCCATTCTGGGTCCGGAAACGGTACATTTTTTTGCATTGACCACAGTAGAAGCTCTGCTGCTGTGAATTTTACACCTCTCCCGCTTAGCGGAGACTGGGGTGTGGTACAGGACATCTCCCTGAACACGTGGGTATGTCCAGATAGTTGCCTCGCGGAGCCGTCTTTTGTCCAGTGTCCATTCTGGGTCCGGAAACGGTATTTTTTTTGCATTGACCCCAGTAGAAGGGCTCCAGCTGTGAATTTTACACCTCTCCCGCTTAGCGGAGACTGGGGTGTGGTACAGGACATCTCCCTGAACACGTGGGTATGTCCAGATAGTTGCCTCGCGGAGCCGTCTTTTGTCCAGTGTCCATTCTGGGTCCGGAAACGGTACATTTTTTTGCATTGACCACAGTAGAAGCTCTGCTGCTGTGAATTTTACACCTCTCCCGCTTAGCGGAGACTGGGGTGTGGTACAGGACATCTCCCTGAACACGTGGGTATGTCCAGATAGTTGCCTCGCGGAGCCGTCTTTTGTCCAGTGTCCATTCTGGGTCCGGAAACGGTATTTTTTTTGCATTGACCCCAGTAGAAGGGCTCCAGCTGTGAATTTTACACCTCTCCCGCTTAGCGGAGACTGGGGTGTGGTACAGGACATCTCCCTGAACACGTGGGTATGTCCAGATAGTTGCCTCGCGGAGCCGTCTTTTGTCCAGTGTCCATTCTGGGTCCGGAAACGGTACATTTTTTTGCATTGACCACAGTAGAAGCTCTGCTGCTGTGAATTTTACACCTCTCCCGCTTAGCGGAGACTGGGGTGTGGTACAGGACATCTCCCTGAACACGTGGGTATGTCCAGATAGTTGCCTCGCGGAGCCGTCTTTTGTCCAGTGTCCATTCTGGGTCCGGAAACGGTATTTTTTTTGCATTGACCCCAGTAGAAGGGCTCCAGCTGTGAATTTTACACCTCTCCCGCTTAGCGGAGACTGTGGGGTGGTAGAGGACATCTCCCCGGACGCGTGGGTATGTCCAGATAGTTGCCTCGCGGAGCCGTCTTTTGTCCAGTGTCCATTCTGGGTCCGGAAACGGTATTTTTTTTTGCATTGACCACAGTAGAAGCTCTGCTGCTGTGAATTTTACACCTCTCCCGCTTAGCGGAGAGTGGGGTGTGGTAGAGGACATCTCCCCGGACGCGTGGGTATGTCCAGATAGTTGCCTCGCGGAGCCGTCTTTTGTCCAGTGTCCACTTTATGAAGTCCATGCACTCCAGTGAATAGCATTTATCCATTTAGATAACTTTATTATTATTATTATTATTATTTAATTACTTGTTTTTACACAGAAACATAATGTGTGTCTTATAGCATCATTTAAATGCTTAATTTGTAGTTTTAATGTGCAAATTAATTTTTTTTCCAATACTCTAGAGATACTCTTATTTTGAAGAGATCGTCCACCGGAAGCCTTAAATTAGCTCACTAGATTAGCTCACTAGACAGTGCCGACGGAGCGAAAATATTCCCGCGAGTAGAGAATATTATGATTATTATGATTCACATCATATTCAACAGAAGAGTTGATTAAACAACATCAGGTAATTGATTTATCACTGTTCATAATGACAATCCTACTCAGACGGTGACTGATATCATAACGTTTACGTAGGCTGTGTGTGAATGAGTAGTTTAGTGTCTGTGTTTACTTTGCATGTAACTTCTTGGGTCTGTGCCCCCGGTCTCCTTTGCATTCGCATCACTGTCATCTGCACGCGACATTTTCATGTAGGGTGGAATAAATGCTCATTCATTTATGTCCAAAAGTAAAACGGCTGATCTGCTACTTTTGTGCAGTGGTGGGAAAACTACTGAATGTCTTTAGTTTTGTAAAACTATCAATACTGCCTATTTGTAGAAATACTGTTTTTTTTAATGAATTGAACAAGGTGTACCCTCTTGTAAACAAGTGTATTAATGCTTGTTTATTGGGTCGTCCACTCACAGTTAACAGTGTATGTATTGAGTTGTGCTTGAAATGTACTGTAATTCTGCAAACTGTTTATACATATTTCAATCAATCAATCAATCAATGTTACAAGCAAAAGTTTTTTGGGGTTTTTTCTCCTAGCTGATGCTATTACAATAAAATCTTTTTAAACTTCACTGGAACAGTTACAGAGTGCCTTGGATCTCCTTTTAGTTTATTTATTTTGAAAGTATAGCAGCTCACATATATTATTATTATAATATATTATAGTGGCTGAAACGTAGTGCTGAAAAGGTTAATGTATTTTCGTGCAATAATAATCACTACTCTACAAAGTAACTGTAGTAAACTAAAGGTTCTTGTGGAGCAAAAGTACAATGTTTGGATCTGATATGTAATGGATACTAGGGAGAAAAAAGTATTGGTATTAAATTGGAAATACTCAAGTAAAATACAAATACCTCAGGTGTACTTAAGTGAGTTCTCTCCAACACCAGGGCTACATCCAGAGCAATGGCGAGAGTTCTCTCCAACACCAGGGCTACTTCAAGTATACTTCATTTACAAAAAACACACATAAAAGTGAAGTTATGGAGCCGACAGCTGTTTCTGCACGACAGCAACGATATGTACAGTTATCGTTGTTGCTTTTGGATAAACGATGTGCACGTCATGTCACTGTAACGCGCTTGTTTTATTGCCCTGCACAGGTGGATCATCGTGATCAGTACAGTACTGTACAGTATTGTACAGGTGGATCATCATCGTCATAATGAGCAGCGCTAAACGGAAAGGGAAGGACACCTCTCTGTCTGTAGGAGAATGCATCTCACAGGTCTGTCTGTCTGTCTGTCTGTCTGTAGGAGAATGCATCTCACAGGTCTGTCTGTCTGTCTGTAGGAGAATGCATCTCACAGGTCTGTCTGTCTGTCTGTCTGTAGGAGAATGCATCTCACAGGTCTGTCTGTCTGTCTGTAGGAGAATGCATCTCACAGGTCTGTCTGTCTGTCTGTCTGTAGGAGAATGCATCTCACAGGTCTGTCTGTCTGTCTGTCTGTAGGAGAATGCATCTCACAGGTCTGTCTGTCTGTAGGGGAATGCATCTCACAGGTCTGTCTGTCTGTCTGTCTGTAGGGGAATGCATCTCACAGGTCTGTCTGTCTGTCTGTAGGAGAATGCATCTCACAGGTCTGTCTGTCTGTCAGACAGACAGACAGACACAGGTTGGATTGTCTAGACCAGCAGGTGCGTGCTGTGAGCTCCTTCTAGGGGGTGCGTGACATGAAAAGGCTAATATAATGTGAAGTGTTGCTTGTATATCTTCTCCACTGCAGACACAGGCGATACTGAGGAGACGACTCTGTCACCAGCAGCTTCCAGAGCAGCCCGAGGGTCTGGAGTCTCAACACAAGTAGGTTCCACTGGCCTGCCAATGTTCTACAGGGGCTGCCATAGTATAATGGTAAAATGGTAAATTTATATAGCGCCTTTATCCAAGGCACTTTACATAGATTGTGCATTACATTCACCCATTCACACACTGATTGCGGCGGAAACCATGCAAGGCACCAACCAGCACATCGGGAGCAATTTGGGGTTCAGTGTCTTTGCCCAAGGACACTTCGACATGCAGACAGGGAGGAGCCGGGATTCGAACCGCCGACCCATGGATCATTGGACGACCTGCTCTACCTCCTGAGCCACAGTCGCCCTAATCGTTGCTAATCTTTACCAAATCTTTACCAAACAGATCATAGATTTTCAAGTGGGTTACAAATTTCATCCAACTATTATGAACAGCAGTTCATTATAGAGGGTAACTCGGTGCTTATGGGTAATGTAGTTCTGTGTGTTTGTAGGCACCTGTTGGAGTTGTTGAGGAGAACAGCAGTTCATATAGAGGGTAACTCGGTGCTCATGGGTAATGTAGTTCTGTGTGTTTGTAGGCACCTGTTGGAGTTGTTGAGGAGAACAGCAGTTCATGGAGAGAGTAACTCTGTGCTCATCGTTGGACCGAGAGGAGCGGGGAAGACCATGGTACTGTACTTACTGTATGACATCATTACATGCGTAGTAGACCATGCTAATGTACTGTATCTGTATGACATCATTAAATACCTCGTAGTAGACCATGCTAATGTGCTGTATGACATCATTCTGTAGTTGCTGAAGTGTGTGTTGAGAGAGCTGCTGGACAACGAGGAAGTGAAGAAGAACCTGCTGCAGGTTCATCTCAACGGTTGGTGCTCACGTCTGCTGTTAACCCATTAAAGTCATTCTGACCTGAGATCAGATTCTAAAAATGTCTTCTACGTCCTGACAGTTTTCATTCTGACCTGAGATCAGATTCTAAAAATGTCTTCTCTACATCCTGACAGTTTTTCTGAAAAAGCTGTGTTTCTATGTCAGTCGTTCACGTGTGTGTGTGTGTGTGTGTGTGTGTGTGTGTGTGTGTGTGTGTGTGTGTGTGTGTGTGTGTGTGTGCAGGTCTCCTGCAGACAGATGACAGAGTTGCTCTGAAGGAGATCACCAGACAGCTGAACCTGGAGAATGTCGTGGGTGACAAAGTGTTTGTGAGTGTTGTCGTTATTTTATCCTTCATTTTAATAATGCAAATATTGTCGTCATAATTATAACCGTGTCCTTCATTTAATAATACTAATACCTGGAATGTACTGTATACACTGTGGCTCTTCTCTAAGTTCTCAAAGCCGCTTCATGGTGACAAAAAATACTTTATTAGGAATTAAAAGCAATAAAACACACAAAAATAAGAATTTAAAATCAAAGTCAACTCGGAAAGGTGATTCAAGGCGATTTTATTAATCCATTCAAATGAACTCACCATCTTACAGGGTTCCTGAATCCCTTCAAATGAACTCACCATCTTACAGGGTTCCTGAATCCATTCAAATGAACTCACCATCTTACAGGGTTCCTGAATCCATTTAAAATGAACTCACCATCTTACAGGGTTCCTGAATCCATTTAAAATGAACTCACCATCTTACAGGGTTCCGGTTAAAAATGTATCCCATTTCTCAACGGTGCCAGTTGCCCTAAACTGTAATCCTGGGCACTAGTACTCACCCTCTGCCAGCCTGGGGAGAGCCATGAACTGAGCTCATGCTTCCTTCAATGTTTCAACATATATTTATTTAGTATAAAAACAATAAGTTGAAAATGGGCAGATAAACTGATCATGATGTCTCTGTTGGTTTCAGGGGAGCTTTGCAGAGAATCTGGGCTTCCTGCTAGAGGCGTTGAAGAAAGGTAGGTGAATCTGGGCTTCCTCCTAAATCTGGTGTCGGGTCTCAGCAGGGGGACAGACTGGGTGAGTTTGGGTGTGCTTGTTGTCGTTGACAGGGGACAGACTGGGTGAGTTTGGGTGTGCTTGTTGTCGTTGACAGGGGACAGGAGCAGCAGTCGTCCCGTGCTGTTCGTCCTGGATGAGTTTGACCTGTTCGCCCACCACAAGAACCAGACCCTCCTCTACAACCTGCTGGACGTCTCCCAGTCTGCCCAGGCTCCCATCGCCGTTCTGGGCCTCACATGCAGACTGGTAACCCTCCCACCTTCCCTCCTTAGAATATATCCACATGCAGACTGGTAACCCTCTCTCCTTCTCTCCTTAGAATATATCCACATGCAGACTGGTAACCCTCTCTCCTTCTCTCCTTAGAATATATCCACATGCAGACTGGTAACCCTCTCTCCTTCTCTCCTTAGAATATATCCACATGCAGACTGGTAACCCTCTCTCCTTCCCTCCTTTAGAATATATCCACATGCAGACTGGTAACCCTCTCTCCTTCCCTCCTTAGAATATATCCACATGCAGACTGGTAACCCTCTCTCCTTCCCTCCTTAGAATATATCCACATGCAGACTGGTAACCCTCTCTCCTTCCCTCCTTTAGAATATATCCACATGCAGACTGGTAACCCTCTCTCCTTCCCTCCTTAGAATATATCCACATGCAGACTGGTAACCCTCCCACCTTCCCTCCTTAGAATATATCCACATGCAGACTGGTAACCCTCCCACCTTCCCTCCGTAGAATATATCCACATGCAGACTGGTAACCCTCTCTCCTTCCCTCCTTAGAATATATCCACATGCAGACTGGTAACCCTCTCTCCTTCCCTCCTTTAGAATATATCCACATGCAGACTGGTAACCCTCTCTCCTTCCCTCCTTAGAATATATCCACATGCAGACTGGTAACCCCCCCACCTTCCCTCCTTAGAATATATTCACATGCAGACTGGTAACCCTCCCACCTTCCCTCCTTAGAATATATCCACATGCAGACTGGTAACCTTCCCTCCTTAGAATACATCCACATGCAGACTGGTAACCCTCAACTGCACCACCTCATGGTGCGTTCAGACTTGGACGGTTTAGAGCCGCGCGGTTACACACAAAGTCAATGCAAATACACGAACGAGTGCCCGACAGGCAGGTGGCACTCGTTACTGGGCTTCTCAAAGTGACATGTAGCCACTCTGCAGTTATGGATGGGTTGAAGGAGCAGGCGGGGGATGTGGCGTGTTGTTGTCGTTGTTGTGATATCAGTAACATGCAGGAGTCGGTTGAATGTTACCTCATCATTTCACAATGGAACGATTTGTGTTTGGGATAAGTGGGCATGAATGAATGACCACCCCTGAGTTGATGGGTTGTTAGATTTAAGACGAATGATTGTTTTCTCCTGGGTTCTCTAATTCCATGAAAATCTTATTTCATTTTTTATTTTTGCAAAAGAGCTGGAGAGACAGGCAGACACTGTTATTGAACAAACACTCTATAACAATGATTACTATTACAATATAGAGAAATGATCCATCCATACCTCTCTCTCTCTCTCTCCCTCTCCCTCTCCCTCTCCCTCTCCCTCTCTCCCCCTCCCCGTCCATCTAGGATGTTCTGGAGTTGTTTGAGAAACGCGTGAAGTCTCGTTTCTCTCACCGTCAGATCCACCTGCTGAACGGCCACACGTTCAGCCAGTACCGGAGCCGAGTCCAGTGCCTGCTCAGTCTGCCCCAGGACTTCCCTGATGCCGGGTTCTGTCAGGAGTGGAACGCCTCGCTCAAGGTGAGGATGGGGCGAGTCATGAGTCTATAACTGTGTATTTGGTACGTTAGTTAGTTAGTTAGTTAGTTAGTCCGTTAGGGGCGAGCGTTCCGGTTACCATTGTTTGCCATATTGCTGTTTGAAGTTGACTTTTGCATGTTTCTGGCCATAGACGTTGTGTGAAGATAAATCCATAGACTTCTGTATGTTTCTGGCCATAGACGTTGTGTGAAGATAAATCCATAGAGGATGTTTTACGACGACACTACAACTCCAGCAAAGACTACAGATCCCAGAACACCCTACTGGTAAGAGTAATCTATTACTGGTACCACTCAACCACTCCCTGCACACCCTACTGGTAAGAGTAATCTATTACTGGTACCACTGAACCACTCCCTGCACATGTTACTGGTAAGAGTAATCTATTACTGGTACCACTGAACCACTCCCTGCACATGTTACTGGTAAGAGTAATCTATTACTGGTACACGTACCACTGAACCACTCCCTGCACACGCTACTGGTAAGAGTAATCTATTACTGGTACCACTGAACCACTCCCTGCACATGTTACTGGTAAGAGTAATCTATTACTGGTACCACTGAACCACTCCCTGCACACGCAACCGGATGTCTTAAATTTGCTAGCTCTCAAACAGGAAATTTTAAATTTGCTCATTAGACGGAGCCCTCTCAAACCGGAATTCCTAAATTTGCCGATTAGACGGAGCCAAACATTGGCTGTTTTCGACGCGCGTCACCTCTCGTACGGATGGAAATACACGCTGCCGCATCCTGCAGTTGTCGGTTATCACCACCAGGTGGCATCAGAGACTACATTCTGCTGTAGTGCTGCGTTGTATGTTTAGAATGCATTTTTTAGGAAGCATTCATAGGGCAACATGTGTAGCCTAAATGTACTCAAATAGCCAGTTATAAACCTAACTAATACCTACCCTAGTTAGAACCTTAATGTACTCAAATAGCCAGTTATAAACCTAACTAATACCTACCCTAGTTAGAACCTTAATGTACTCAAATAGCCAGTTATAAACCTAACTAATACCTACCCTAGTTAGAACCTTAATGTACTCAAATAGCCAGTTATAAACCTAACTAACTGTTTGTGTTATTGCTTTATTGTACTGTGAAAATGTTAAGTCAGTTGCAGGGCCTAAGAGTGAGGACAGTACAGTATTAGTATAGGATGGATGTTTGAGTATTGATTTTGAAGTGGATTTGTTCTGGCTAAGGCTATATTTTATGTGTGTGTTTGACTGTCTGGTTCAGGCTCAGATAGGAGCAGACCTTCCACCCACGAGGCAGAATAATCCTCAAGGTCTGTGGAATCATTGGCAGTCTACCCATTGATTCTAGAAAGGGGAGATGTGGTGTGATTGTGGTATGAGGGGAAAGACTACAGAGTCGAGAGGTGATGACATCACGGGGAGCGACCGGGCGGGAGATGGGCTTGGAGACAGGAACAGACAGACAGGTTGTTTACATGTTATGAGACAGTTAATAAATACTATCCACGTTAAGTACAGTCGGACTCACGCGTATGTTATTCACTAACACGACAGTTGTGTTGCTACTTGTTGCTTTTTTGTTGCAAGCCAATCTTTCCAATTTGTATAGTGTTTCTTTTTTAAATGCTGCTTAAAAGGTGCCTTTGCCTTGAGGATGATCAATATGTGTTTGATAAATGAGAGGATGGACTACAGGGATGCGATGCAGTTACGGGATGTTTCTGTAAAATGACTACTGGGATGTGATAAATTGTACATTAAGTGTTTTTTTTCCCCACATCTCCCATGTGTCTACATATCGTTGCTGTCAGGCAGAAGCGTGTGTATCTCCATATTAAGCTTTTGTAAATGAATTTCCTACTTTGTCAGTGTTGTACAAAAAATAGCAGATCTGAAAGCTCTCAATGTGTCACGATGTGACGTGTTGTGAGCTTGTTGATCGGCTGTTAAAAAATTGTAAAAGTAATAACAGAACTATTGTGGAGATGCACTGTTTCCACCTGTCAGTGATATACAGTATTGTGTACACAGTACACAAAACATATTTTTCAATTTGCCACAGGTCTGCATGATCCAAGAATGCAACCAAGAGTTGACACTCAGGTGAAGGGCTTCAAAGTGTTTTATTGTCTGAATAGGGGCACCATGTGCACACAAATCCTTTACTACTTTCACAATTTATCTAAACTTTGGCCATGAGAATGTCCTTTCTGGTACACATCTCTCACAAACATGCATACATACTCTATGCAGTCTTCTGAGTTCGCTACTTGGGTGTGGGCGTGTGGCGCACTAATTTACATTACTGATGGTCATCTGGTAATTCTGGGTGTCACTATTTGGTACATTAACCTGTGTTTTCTGTTCAGATTGAACTTGCTGTGCCACATGATGTGCAACCAATTGCCACACCTCCATCCCCCATGGATGAAGAAGAAATTCCACCACCCATAGACGAAGGAACGTCAACACCTTCCATGGAGGTCCGAATGGCACCTGTGGCTCAGATGCAAGTCATGCCCCAAAGTCTGCATATCATTCCACAATTTGTAAGTTCCACTTTTAAGACTTGGGTGTAACTTTTTATTTAATCAACACTGAAGAGTAATAAACAATATCTGCAATGTGGTCCCTTCTTTCAATTTCCTCAGAATATTCTCCAGGTTCTCATAAGCGCGACTGAAGGCCAGCTGATCCTGGCGACCCTTGATGCAAAGAGCCTGGATGCGAGGAACCCATCCATAACTATTATACAGAGACGTTGCCTCGTCCGTATTTTGTGTTCTCACATCACAGAGAAGTTTGGAGAATGGTACTTAAACACACACACACACACACACACACACACACACACACACACACACACACTCATGCAAACACTAGTTTGAAATAGGTATATGAATCTTCTTTCAGGGGAAAGATATGATGGGACAAGTCTTGACATTTACCTATATTTGTATTAAGTATAAAAGTAATTAGTAACTTGAAAGTAGTGTCTGAGGTGAAATGCAAATAAAGTAGTCGTATGATTATTTAAAGACAGACTACTTGACTATTTGTATAGCACCTTTCATGACATGAAATGCAGCTCAAAGTGCTTTACAGAGCAATGGAGAAAAAAAGAAGAAAAGCAAGGCAGTAATGTAATGCAATACAGTGAGGACATGATAAGATCAATTAAAAGCAATGTTGTAGAAGTAGGTCTTGAGCTGTGCTTTAAAAATGTCTACAGAGGCTGCCTGTCGAAGGTACAGTGGGAGTTTGTTCCATGCCGTCGGCCCGTAGAAGCAAAAAGCTGCTTCCCCGTATTTTTTAGTTGCCATTTCTTTAGGCAAAGCGAGCAGGCCAGCAGTGGAAGACCTTAGGGGGCGGTTTGGGACATATTTAGGCAGTCATGTAGGTAGGAAGGTGTGAGACCATTGAGAGCTTTATACACAAGTAAAATAATTTTAAAATCAATCCTAAAAACAACCGGAAGCCAGTGCAGTGAAGCCAAAACTGGAGTAATATGTTCTCTCATCTTAGTTCTAGTTAAAACTCTGGCTGCTGCATTTTGAACAAGTTGTAATCTGTCAGTTGTTTTCTTAGGCAGTCCAGAAAAAAGTGCATTGCAGTAATCAAGCCAAGAAAAAACAAAATGCGTGGATTAGCGTTTTTGCATCGTCCAAAGACAAATAGGCTCTGATTCGTGCAATATTTCTAAGGTGAAAAAAGGCAATCTTGGTAACATGATTAATGTGTGAATTAAAATTCAATTCAGAATCAATAAAGACTGATGTTAAAATACAGCAGCGTAGACCTGCCCTTTGTGTTCCATTCCTATAATAACTGATGTTAAAATACAGCAGCGTAGACCTGCCCTTTGTGTTCCATTCCTATAATAACTGATGTTAAAATACAGCAGCGTAGACCTGCCCTTTGTGTTCCATTCCTAAAATAACTGATGTTAAAATACAGCAGCGTAGACCTGCCCTTTGTGTTCCATTCCTATAATAACTGATGTTAAAATACAGCAGCGTAGACCTGCCCTTTGTGTTCCATTCCTATAATAACTGATGTTAAAATACAGCAGCGTAGACCTG
This sequence comes from Protomyctophum bolini, assembly GCF_963924005.1. Lineage (NCBI taxonomy): Eukaryota > Metazoa > Chordata > Actinopteri > Myctophiformes > Myctophidae > Protomyctophum > Protomyctophum bolini. Next base: position 46,482 of record NW_027666171.1, read on the forward strand.
CCCTTTGTGTTCCATTCCTATAATAACTGATGTTAAAATACAGCAGCGTAGACCTGCCCTTTGTGTTCCATTCCTATAATAACTGATGTTAAAATACAGCAGCGTAGACCTGCCCTTTGTGTTCCATTCCTATAATAACTGATGTTAAAATACAGCAGCATAGACCTTCCCTTTGTGTTCCATTCCTATAATAATTGATGTTAAAATACAGCAGCGTAGACCTTCCCTTTGTGTTCCATTCCTATAATAACTGATGTTAAAATACAGCAGCATAGACCTCCCCTTTGTGTCCCATTCCTATAATAATACTAATAATAAAACTTTATTTGTATAGTACCTTTCATGACATGAAATGCAGCTCAAAGTGCTTTACAGAGCAATGGATTAAAAAATTTAAAGCAAGGCAAAGACATTAAAAAAGGACTTGATAAGATCAATTAAAAGCAATGTTGTAGAAGTGGGTCTTGAGCTGTGCTTTAAAAATGTCTACAGAGTCTGCCTGACGAAGGTACAGTGGGAGTTTGTTCCATGCCGTCGGCCCGTAGAAGCAAAAAGCTGCTTCCCCGTATTTTTTAGTTGCCATTTTTTTAGGCAAAGCGAGCAGGCCAGCAGTGGGGGCGGTTTGGGACATATTTAGGCAGGCAGTCATGTAGGTAGGAAGGTGTGAGACCATTGAGAGCTTTATACACAAGTAAAATCATTTTAAAATCAATCCTAAAAACAACCGGAAGCCAGTGCAGTGAAGCCAAAACTGGAGTAATATGTTCTCTCATCTTAGTTCTAGTTAAAACTCTGGCTGCTGCATTTTGGACAAGTTGTAATCTGTCAGTTGTTTTCTTAGGCAGTCCAGAAAAAAGTGCATTGCAGTAGTCAAGCCAAGAAAAAACAAAGGCGTGGATTAGCTGTTCCATTCCTATAATAACTGATGTTAAAATACAGCAGCGTAGACCTGCCCTTTGTGTTCCATTCCTATAATAACTGATGTTAAAATACAGCAGCATAGACCTCCCCTTTGTGTCCCATTCCTATAATAATACTAATAATAAAAAGTCACCCCATTTTGTGTTGCCTAGAACTGGAGGTCTGACAAAAAACAGTAACAATATGAAGTAAGTACAGCTTTCTGATGTCACTGAGATGTACTTGTTACTGTTACTACATTTTTTTCAGACCTCCAGTTCTAGGCAACACAGAATGGGGTGACTTTGAACTTACCCTCTCCATTCAGGTCCTTCACTGGCACCAAAGGCTGCAGCAGAAGGTCGAGGGATGTTGCACCTGAAAGAGATAATTTCATATTTGTTAATAAAATAGTTGCCATGTAAACTCATTCTTTCTCTATCCAAAAGCTGGTTTGGCCTGTAGCTGAGAATAAAAAAAGACATTCTCACAGGTAATACATTTACTTACCTCCTGGTGTCAGGTTCAGCAGAGCCCTTCTTTCATCTGTTGTGATGGGCAGGAAGTTGGTGGAAAGGCAATGTTTATACCTTTTTATCACTGCAGCCTGGTGCTTGCATGGTGCCCCTGTAACACCTGCTGGACAACTGCACACCTCCGATGTCATGTCTACTGAGTAGGTCTTTCCTGAGCTTCCTGCAGTGGTGAGTCTCACCTCAAAACATCTGTCACTGATCTGTAAAAGGTATTAGAAAATGATTGATTGATTATGTTATGTTATTCACAGTTTGTAGAATGGGTACAGTTCAACGAAGGTACAGGTCAATGCAAAAGCTGATACGAGGATAAAATCAGAAAAAGCACTAAGACTTGTTTACATCAGGATCCTCCAAAACACAATATGTAATGTCGGCTGCCCAAGAGCAACACTGGTCAATGGAGCGTTGTAGTACAACTCCAGGTTGGAGGTCAGTAGGTCAAAGAGCTGTGGGAGGTTGAAGGCAACAGTCCGCTTGAAGAAGATGTCTTTCATGACGTGCATTGCTGCCTCCACAAAATTGTTGGTATTATTACCACATGTTGGCAAGCTCTGTCTGTAGCTGAGTGCCCAACTCTCCCGACGTTTATACAAGTTCTCCAGGTATGGCAGGAACTTGGAGTGGTGCCTAATAAAATCAGGTACATTAAGTAAGTATATTAGCAGATACTAATTATTTCCTTCAAATATGATTCCCAAATAGTGCTATAATATAAAAACACAAAACTCAACAAAGGAAAGGACAAAATTGTTATGTAATTAGTGATTTTTAAAATACTTAAAATAATTAGTTACATCCCAGTGCATTACAACAGACCTGCGTGTACACAACACACGCACACGCACACACACACACGCACGCGTACCGCATTCAATTCAAAGGAGATTTATTGCCTTGAGAAAATAACCTCTGGGAAACATACTGTTGGACAGAGACTCTGTTGGTACAGAGTCAGAGATTACATCGTTAAACCGGGTATAAGTAGCTGTTTTGAGACGAATTTGTTGGAGGAAATAGCAGTATTTCTTCCTCAATATTATAGCTACAAAAACACCTCCGATTTATTTAGCAGCTCTGTTTACATGTGCAATACTGTGTGTGTGTGTGTGTGTGTGTGTGTGTGTGTGTGTGTGTGTGTGTGTGTGTGTGTGTGTGTGTGTGTGTGTGTGTGTGTGTGTGTGTGTGTGTGTGTGTGTGTGTGTGTGTGTGTGTGTGTGTGTAAGGAAAGAAGGAAGGAATGAAGGAAGGAAGCAAGCAAGCAAGCAAGGAAGGAAGCAAGCAAGGAAGGAGGTAGAAAGAGAGGAGAGCAGGTATGTGAGGGGAGGGAGAAAGAGAGGAGAGCAGGTAGGAGAGGGGAGGGAGAAAGAGAGGAGAGCAGATAGGTGAGGGGAGGGAGAAAGAGAGGAGAGCAGGTAGGAGAGGGGAGGGAGAAAGAGAGGAGAGCAGGTAGGAGAGGGGAGGAAGGAAGGAAGCAAGGATGGAAGGAAGGAAGGAAGCAAGGTGAAAGGAAGGAATGGAACCAAATGGACCTTATGGGTCTGTAACTCTGAGAGCGTACAAATGGAACCAAATGGTCCATTTGTACACAGAGTTAAATTAACATTGATTTTACAAAATCAAAGAAGATCATTAAATCGGGGGTCCCAGAGAGACAGAAATGTCATTAAACGGGCGTCCGTAGACTAAAACTGGGGGTCCTTGAAATTAAACGGGTTGAGAACCACTGCAGGAGCCGAAGAAATATTTTTTATTATGGGGGTCCCTGGCATGTCTTTTCAAATGGGGGTCCGCGGGGCTAATTAAGTAATTAGTGTCAATTTGGGGGTCCTTGACATGAAAGAGATTGTGAACCACACTGACCTACCGTCCTTCTCATCAGCTCCAGCCTGCACGCATTCATCAGTAGGCAACCAGTGCCATCTAGTGGTCAAAACTCTCATTCGTTTATGCACAAGCAATCCAAATTCAAAAGCCCAGCCACACTTCATGGCGTAAATAGCTTAATGCACTCCCTTTACAAATGAATTATATTTATATATTTAATACACTCCCTTTGCAAATATAATTATATTTATATATTTAATACACTCCCTTTACAAATATAATTATATTTATATATTTAATACACTCCCTTTACAAATCTAATTATATTTATATATTTAATACACTCCCTTTACAAATCTAATTATATTCATATATTCAATACACTCCCTTTACAAATCTAATTATATTTATATATTCAATACACTCCTTTTACAAATCTAATTACAAGCCATGTGTGTGTGCGCCATCTGTGAAAATGCAAGCATTCACGACAAAAACACAAAAGCACAACTCTATTCATATAACAGGAATGTGTGATTCATTTTTATAGTTTTAAGGCAGTGAGTGGTGAAGTTTCATACAGTCATTTTTTTTTTTACAAACATGGTTCTTTCTATGAAATCAACCCCTTGAAGCCCAGCGAGTTCTACTAGTACATCCGGAACGTTGTATTGTAACAACCATCGTAACTTGTTTCCAGCCGGACCTAATTCTGAAACGGACTATACAATCATGGCGTCCTCCACAACAATCACAGCCCAATGTTTTACTAGTTTAGTGTTTGTTGCTATAATTAAATTATAGATATCTGTACGACATCTGCGGATGTTTGTTACTCAGTGAGTTAGTAGTGTAGTCTGTTAACTTTGTTACTCAGTGAGTTTGAGACGTGAGAATAATAAGAATTACAGTGATTTCTCTGTTTGTCCCTTAGAGTATAATATTCATACTCTTAAGCTCTGTCCAGTCAGTGAAACAAGGAATCACAACATGGCCAGACATGCTCTGTTGTCTGCAGGTCAGTAAGGATATAATACTATATAATAATAATAATAATAATACTCATGTCTCTATGGAGTAACATGCTCTGTTGTCTGCAGGTCAGTAAGGATATAATACTATATAATAATAATAATAATAATACTATAATAATATTACTCATGTCTCTATGGAGTAACATGCTCTGTTGTCTGCAGGTCAGTAAGGATCTAATACTATATAATAATAATAATAATAATACTCATGTCTCTATGGAGTAACTAGCCCCGCAAGCAGAACCCGAATGTAGTAAAGTTTCTGACACTTTTATGACTTTACCCATTGGGTCCTGTTTCACGCTGGGCTGCCGCCAGTTACGCACACACAAATACAATGTAAACACGCCATGAGACGGACTTCTGCGCGCTTTTACCATGTTTATTCATGTATTGACTTACGGATGTGCGAACTATAAGTACCTTACATACCATACCGACACATCTCCTGTGTCGCGGAAGCCGTTAAGTATTTTTAATCCATGATTGATTAAAAATGTCGCTTCCTCCTACCTTGTTTATTGACACCTCATTGTACCGCCTATCTGGCTAGCTAGTGGTGCTACAGCTATGACGGAGCAGATCAGAGGCAGGGACATAGCCCGCAAAGCCAACCGCACATCGGGAGGCGGTACAATAAACGGTAAATAAACAAGAAGAAATCAAAGCGCATTTTTAATCAAACATGGATTAAAAATACTTAACGGCTTCCGCGACACAGGAGATTTTATCAGAGGTATGTAAGGTACTTATAGTTCGCACATTCGTAAACGAACACAAGAAAAAGCGTGGTAATACCGCGCCGATCGACTAAACGATGAGTTTGTGTATATCCGCGTTCCAACAATCGCATTGGAAAATCTTAGCATGACCAGGGACCCTACCTAAAGCGACATCAAATTTCATAAAAGCTTTATGTAGGGTTCCGAGAGGGGCTATGGAGTAACATGCTCTGTTGTCTGCAGGTCAGTATAAACCTATTGTTATTAATGTCCTCACTCTATTATTTACTGCTATTATTTTAATGTTTTATTCCTGCTTTTCTTTTCTTTTTTTCGCCAACTTTGAGCTGCATTTCATTTCATGAAAGGTGCTACAAATAAATAAATACATTTTATTATTATTATTATTATTTCGTTTTATTAACGCACAGTGCGCATGCTCAGTTCCGAGCGGCCGAGCAGCGTAGATCGGCTGTTTCCCGGCGTTGCGGTTGTATTTTGAAAGGAAAGCGGAAACACGTCGGACTTTTGACGAATTAACTTGACACGTCGCAGTAACTTTTATTTTGTAAACCTTTCACCGGAAGTGGGTGGAAGAGCACGCGCCTTTGACAACATTGTTGTGAAACACTGTTGGACGGAGAAGTATAATTCCACCTCTGTCAGTGAAATTCCACCGACAGATGGCGTTAATACCCACTTTTCCATGGATTCTGCAACACAGTGCAGCTCTCAGAGCTGATGGTGTGTCGTATTGTTTTGTAGACAGAGCTGATGGTGTGTATATTATATTAATGTGTTTATAGATTTCGGGACCGCCACAGCCGTTCGGTGGAGCGACGGCTTCTCTGTTTGGAGGATCTGGATTCACCGCCGCTCAGCAACAACCTGGAACCACCTTAAAGTTTAACGTACGTTTATAATACTACTACTGCTACTACTACTACTGTTACTACTAGGTTGAAGGTAAGAGCACTTATCTGTTATAATTATAACATTATTATTATTGATGATTGAAGTATGTATTAACAGTTTTCAGAATTACAGTACCTTTCAAGCACAACTCAATACAAAGACCGTTAGGCTACTATATGAGTGGACGACACCATTAAGTATTACACTTGTTTACAAGAGGGTCCACCATGTTCAATTAAATTGTTGTTTCATCTGAAAAGATCACAGGATCTATTGAATGTGACAAACTGACATATTGATCTTAGTGAAGTATTTATACTGTACACATATACTGTATGTGTATAAATACGACGAGTTGTGAGCTTGTATATCAGCTATTTTCAGCACGGAACACTTTGTACGGCGAAGAATAAATTAGGCATCACTGCGCTTCATTCACTGTGGAAGAGAGATGTCTTTTGTTGGCCGTTCGTGGCGATATTATGGACACGTACCTCCTCGAAGCGATAATAACCAACTAAGCTATTGGAAGCTATTTTTCGTGGCACATTATGTGTGTACAACAACAAGTTCCCTCAGTGTTTGTGTTAGGAGTTGGGACAGTGTCTGCTGTCTGTCAGCGTGCATGATCATCATGCAGTAGCTAGATGCGCGCTCCAGTGACGGCTGAGAAAGATTAGTTAATTTGTGTCGGATAGGGACTTATTGGTTGGTTTTCCGCTAAATATTAAGGCATGTTTAGGGTGTGTTTTAGTGCCGGGGATTTCGCCTGGAAGGCTCTATTGAAACACTCACTCTTGAACGAAAGTCACACACGCCAGAAATGAACGTGTTCACAATGACGTTCATCAAACAGAAATACAGTACGTTCACTTCACGTTCACCCTAAATATGAACGAGTTCGTGAACGATCGTTCGTGAACGATCGTTCTTTGAACGCGTTCGGGTACAACATCAATAACATACAGGACCCCCAATAACATGCATAATTAACACAAGACCTCCACGTTGCGTTGCCAAACAGACCATGCAGAGGTTCAACCAGCACTGGGGCACCCAGTTCCCCATTGCTATAGTTGAACCTCTGCATTGTTGTTTATGCAATGTGCAACTTTAATGCATTTGGGTTTGAACGAAACATGTCTCCGGACAAAGTGGTCTCCGGACATCACTTTGAGAAACACTGCTGTACTATAATCACATGGGGGGGAAAATAAATAAGGACAAAAATAAAAAATCCTTCTGCTAAGACTGTGTCTCGGTCATCCATGTTGAATGCGTGTGACAAAACACAGTGTGTGCGTCTTGCCGTCTTCAAAGCAGGCCAGGCAGCAGAACACAACTCCGCCCCCCTATTATCTGAGAGTGGAGCAGCCCTGTTCAATTCTCAACTGCGCATTCCTCCAGTAAGACAAATATAAGATTTTATTATTTAATTTGTAGCGAGTAACGAGGTGTCCGATTTTAAATATAGCGCATTAAAAGTACGATTTGCTTGCTTACGCTTGTTTTTCTGTCGTAGAACGGCGGAGCAGCATTGTTTGACCAGCTGAGAGGCTGCCAAAGGCATGAAACATATGTATTCACTCCTAAAATGTTAATATAAAACTGTATGTATATGGGCTACACATAAAAAAAAGAAAAGAAAAAGGAATAGACATACAAGATGTGTCTTTGTGTCATATGAAATTTGTAGGAGCTTTCCAACTTTACAATTAAAATCGTGCTTGATTTAAGCCATTTAAACAGTGTTTTGCATGAGCGCATACATGCGGATTTGGGCTGTCTGTGCTGGAATATTTCCATGACGTTGGAAAGTAGCCTATAGTGCAATGCAGCTGCGGAGAGTCCCAACATGCATGGGTAGCCTATATACTGTAATCTACAGCAGGCCAACAGCACTTGTCTTTCTGGAGTTACGGTATATGCAATCTCCTCCTCGTTTAATAAACCTGACGTGTCACTGGAATGTCAAATGTGCCGTGCCAGCCCAGCGCAAGTGCATGGGAACCGCATCGGCGATAGGTATAGGCTAACCCAGCCAGTCAGCCCACCACCACCAGTACCATATATTTTGGCTGCACATTAATATAATTGACAGTTGACAGTCCTGCAGCCACTGCAGCGACTGCGAGGCAATCTAAATAGACTGTCGAACGTGCATGCAGTTGGTCACAGACGGACCACAGTGATAGAGAGAGACAGACAGACAGGACAGGACAGGACAGGAGGAGCACCTGCAAAACAGCAGCGTGTCACCGTTCGTGTGTGTGCCTATTTGTTATTTAATTATGGTTCAGGTTCAGGTTTTCGTTCACTAATATATTTAACCTGCTGGTAAAAAACCATGGACCTTCCCAGTGCTCTCTCACTCCCTGTGTGCTCTCTTAATTAAATAGACTCAGCTGTGAACTGCCCATCACCTTCAAAACAAAAGCTCTATCTGCAACAAAAATAATGGCTGTAAACAAACCAACTAAGCAAAACAAACTAAATAATACATGCATTAAATTATATAGAAAAAATACTGAATTAGCACAGATACTTAATTCATGAGCAGGATAAGTCATTACATCCTTATAATAATCATATCCATGATTACATTGTTATTAACAACAGACACAATAACAGCAAAAACTGTATTTGTTTAAACCTGGGAAACCTGGACAACTTTAAGTCATTGTTCAGGTTGTGTTGCTCTGAGTTTCAATAGGGTTGTGATTTTATTCAATGTTTTTTCAAATGCTAAATAATGAACAAAACTCACATTATTCCCACAGGTTAAAATGTAAACAGACTAATGATGATGGCTGCTGCTTCAGTCACTGTAAACAATGCATTCAAATGCAGGGTTTAAACGTGTTGATGGTCACTGGTTGTCTGGCATTGGACAGATCACCTGTTAATGATCACATTATGGATGAACTGAGACCATTTTACACCTCTTTGACTCTGAGGAGTTCCAGCAGAACTACAGAACTGCCTTTGTGAAATGTTAAAGGTGCTGTAATTGATATATTGTTTGTTCAGTAACAGAGGTCTTCTCATGTCTCCATACCTACTTGACTAACATCATTATTACTGTTTAATAATGTGAATTGTGATAAAAGTACAATTGATCAACAGTAATATGAAGGGGGAATTAAGGCCTGGGCTCTACTGTGTTTAAGAACATATTAGCCTACTTTACTTACATATGCTGTTACGCACCGATTAGTCTAGGGGTAAAGGGTACGCATAATATATAAAATGGACAGGAAACCTCACTCAAAAGTTGAAAATACTTTGTGGTGTTGTTCTTAATACAAATGGCTCAATGGATACATGACATTGGATACATGACAAATGGCTCAATGGATACAGAAACTTAATGTATAGAAAGGTAATATATACGAGTACTTTGAGTACTGAGTACTTTGTGTACATTTCAATTGTGTACTAAGAAAGGTAACATATAGAAACATTATAGAAAGGTAATATATAGCATCTATCTGTGCACGCCACTGTCCATATGAAGTGTGGACCGGAGTGTGTCCAAACTTAAGGGCCTCTTTCCTATGTGTCTTTTTTGTCACATTATGTTACTGTATGTATCTATATGTATACTATATGTATCTGACAATATTTTGCGCCAGGGACCCCCATATGAAAATATAATGTTAGAAATCTTCAAAATTATTTAAAAAAAGAACTAAATCATTTACAATATTGTTTTAATACAACTGCAGATCTACAAGCGCAAAACTGGTTGCATTATATGAAGTTTGAACTGTTGTGAGCTTGTAGATTGTCTATTTTGTCTGTTTGTACTATTTGGACTATTGACAAAAGAGCTGCCATCTTATAATGAGCATTAAGGCTTATACATAGTCTGGATTTACGGTGGTTAGGTGACCACCGAACTACAACATGCGTCACGAGCCGCGGTGAAGAGCAAACCACCGCCACCGCTCCAGCCCTTCTCTCTGTTTTTACTCACCACCGCTCAACGTTATTTCAGCTCCGGTGGTCAGCTCACCACCGGAGCGGTGGTCACCTCACCACCGAAAATCCAGACTACGGATAGGCCTTTAGTGAGGAGTCGGAGCAATTTCACGAAGATAGGTTGAAAATGGGTGAAGCGGCCCTTTACGATTCCGCGCTGTCAGTAATCTAATATATAATATAATATAGCATGTGAACTGAGGAAAGAAGATAACATTTATATACCGGTAAAATCATTTCTTCTTGCTTTATCATCATTGTAAAGGTCTTGTTTGTCTGTGTTCTTCTGTGCAGTGAGTGGGGGAACGCCATCTGAAACGGGAAGTTCGTACCACGCTTCACCTAACAACGAGGTTCCTGATTGGCTAAAGAGACATCATGGACCAACGGGACCGTACCTATGTTCCCTCAGCCCTATGTTCCCTCGGGTCCGCGTCAATATGCCGACGGTCCGATCGACAACCTACCTCAAACCCTCACCCTAACCCTAACCTCCCCCGGGGCAGACACCTAAACCTAACCACCCACCCTCTCCCGACCCCCAGCACACCTCGGACCAATGCTCCTTCTGAGGGAACATAGGGCTGAGGGAACATAGGGCTGAGGGAACATAGGTATGACCCCGGACCAACGTCGTCCTCTTCGGGAGTTGAAACCATGAGTGAAGCTCCCAGTGGACCTTCCAGCCTGGCAGACTCTGATGTGAGTGAGAGATTAACCCATTCAAAACGGGAACCCCTTTTGGTGTTTTAAGCGTTATTTTATAGGCTACTTTAGCTATTGAAAAATAGCAGATCTACAAGCTCGTAGCGCGGCACCTAGTGCCACGCTACGAGCTTGTATTTTTGAAAGAAATCATGAAAATGTGGCGCAAATTTTTGAATATATATTCTTTCAGAGTGAACGTTTTTAACTCAAATCTTTGCTTCTGGGGAGGTAAAGCAAAGCAAAGCAAAGTTACTATATTTACCCAGGGTAACTGGACTAAGCTCAAGAACTTGTTTACGGCCAGGCCCTGCTCATAGAACATTTCATGGTAGAGGTTCAATGCCTTGTCCATAAAGGGCACTTCAGCGGTGGTCATTTTAACGTGCCGGTCCGGGGATACGAACTAGCGACCTTCCGATATCAAGACCGCTCCGCAAACCCTTCGGCCACAATTTACAATTTACAATTTACAATTTAGGCATTTAGCAGACGCTCTTAATCCAGAGCGACTTACATTAAGCAAGAACAAAAGCATGGGAATACATCACATAAAAACATTCATCATGAAACATGCGTAAGCTAAGAAAGTAACAGTGGAATATCTATATAATGAAATTTATACGTATAAACTTTACATATAGCCACCACTGCCCCAGGTCCCTGCAACAACATATTTTCAGATGGGGGGTCGGCGGCCAAATACAGATAATTCTGGGGGTCCTTGACATGAAAAAGGTTGAGAACCACAACAATCACATGTTTATATAATTCCTCTTCTACCCTGGATTTGAATCTGTTTTCCTGTGTTAGTTTTTTTTTATTATTATAATCTTTTTAACCATTGTGCTAAAGAGCTTTCCTGCATGCCTCTAGGGATACATTTAATCTTGACTTTGGCATGATCTAAATGAGAAAACACTAAATGTAACATCACAGTGTCATTGTAACAACACTGATTTATTTTATTTCTGTATTCTTATTTATTTATCATATATGAAAGAAAACACTGATTATCTTTAATAATGTCTTGAAGGGATATTTCACTTTCAGACATGTTTGGGGTCATTTTAACGTCTACTCAGGCCCTTTTGTGTGCACCCCAGACAGGTTTTAAGTTGTTTGATTCAATATTTACATAACATGACCCTCTGCACCCCTATGTAGGTACACGTACACGCCCCGCCCAGCAGCCTCCGTCCTCCAACTTCGACTTCTACCCTCACCGGTATTAAACGACCATACCAACGTAAACTGTGTAGTGACACAGTGAACCTTTCTAGCCCTTCCACTGACCACCTAGTACTAAAGCTGAAGGGCTACACTTGACCTGGGACCTGAATGGCGTCCAGTCGGTGCCAAGCCCTCATTAACCTTGTTTCCAGACTTTTTCTTCTCATCTGACAAGGAGGAAACCCTGGTAAAGAACTAAGGTGAAATTGTTGACTTTGTTGTATGTATTTCCCCGGGAGGCTGTCTTTTTTTTTTTCGACCAATCGTGACACGGTGCTCATGTCTATGGAATATAAACGGATCTGCACAGCCTCAAAGTACGTTTTCGTGGACGGTATTTACTATTTACTGCATTTCTGCTCAGAGTCAGACCCTTTGAGCAGTAGTTCTTGTCCAACGTAAGACTCTCTCACAGTTCCAAGAATCACAAAGGCTTGGATGTGTTAATAATAATAATAATATATGAATTGCATTTTTATAGCGCTTTTCCAAGTGCTCAAAGGTCGCCGTACAGGTTAAAAACAGTACAAGATCACAGTTAAAAGCAGAACAAAACTAGGGCACAGCTTGCAGCAGAAGACACAGAGGTCACACAGAGTCATAAGCCTTCCTAAACAGGTGGGTTTTGAGGTGAGATTGAAATATGGTGAGTCCATGTTTCTGATGTCAGGGGGGATAGTCCTCCCCGCTCCCCATCACAATGACCTTCACACTGGGACCCCGAACCTCCAAGGCCACCGGCGTGTCTCCAGGGCCGGATGAGCTAAGGAGACGTACATAATACGTATACGTGTGCCTCAGAACTTCCAGGACATTTGGAGGTGTGTTGGGCACTATAGGGAGGGACAGTGAAACCCCTCAGGTGGGGGTTGTGTAGTGTGTCCCCCCCCCCAGCAGCCAATGTGACAAAGACAGACTTCCCAGCATGCTTCAGGGTATAACCTTCAGTTATTGTCCATTGCAAGACCGCAGGCCTTTTTGAAGCAAAGCTCTTGGGTCCAATACATCAGCGAGCGAAAAGGGCTCAACCAATGGGCTCCACTCACAGGCTGGCGTATGGAGGTAGTTTAATTCTTGACGTGGACGCATAATGGACAGACACTACTGAGCATGTTTTTGTCCTCAGTCAGTGACTTACAGTAACTATTACCTGGAAGTACAGTAGGGTGTCCTTATAGGGACGATGCACTGGGTGAGCAACTTTCATTGAAACAAGTGGTCCTTCCTCCAGAGATATTATTAAGCTTTATGGTTTTATGTTGCCATATTGCATTGCTATTTGAATTAGGCAGTGATGTATGAGTTTACCGTTGTTTCATGTTCCATTTTGTTGGTTTAATACTAATCCATTCTGGGCGGGAACTAAGCAATATGTTATACTTTAGCTATTGAGAAATAGCTCATAGCGCGCATTCTTTTGAAAAATCGTGAAAATGCGGCACAAATCTTTGAATACCGGTATATATTCTTTCAGAAGACTCTATTTTTATTTCGACGTCAGGCCTAAATGGGTCAATAAAGTATCTTCTCCCTTTTTAACTTAAATAATTTCTTTGTTTGGACTTCTCACTCCCCTAGCTGTTGTTAACTTGTTCTATTCGTTTGCTTTTCGTGAAGCTGTGTTTTTGTGCAGCTCTGATCCTCAACCCGTCCTGGACCAGTTGAGGCTTCCTCATTTCTTGTTGTGTGCAAATATACATTATAAGGATAACCAAATAACAATACATGTGCTTCAATAATGCACCTTGCTCCATTTAATGTCACTGTGTATTCTGTCATAAATAGTTATCTCCCTGCAAAGTACTGCGATTGTTATAAACATACCAGTAACACATCAGCTATCGTATGAATGTTTTATATACACCTGCGTGTCTTATAAAAATCACATGATTAACGTTACAATACAAAATCAGAACTGAAAGTATCCAACCAGAACTGGATCTCTGCACAGGCCCAGGGGATAATATAGTATGATATATTAATATTCTTGAGCTGCAGTTAGAATATCATTATGCTATATTATATTAGTTGGCTATGGATACAAACCACAGAGCTGAAGCTTTGTATTTATTCTTCTTCAAATATGTCTGGTTAAGAAAAATAGATTACAAACTAGTTTAAGGTTGATAAGACTTATATTTCTTTCAAGGTGAAGTCTGCTGGTCAATATGTTGAGCTAAATGTTGAGCCTTCTTTTTCCACTGTGTCAACTTTTTTTTTTTTGAACAGACCATAATTATGAGAGGTTGAAAATGGAACCTGTGGAGATTTACCTCTGCTGAAGCATAAACCTAATATACGTTTGTGTGTGATTCTGATTGCATTTGAAGTGTGGATTTTATATTGTCCATGTCTATTCCCATTCCCAATTAAAAAGATTATCGAACTTTTTACTGTGTAATGTTTGTCAAAAAGGTCCACGATAACACACTGATTTAAGAGCAAACAGTGGCTACTGGCTAGCAGTGGATTAGAAGATTACTTTGTCTCAAAGTTTGTGAATTTAAAATCAATTTGCTTTTTCATACTTAGCAGATGACTTTGCAAAGTTTGCAGTAGTCCTGTAGTCATGTTCTTCTATATGTTATATCAACAATCTATATGCTGAGTAATAAGACAGAATTCCCACTTGGGCTTGTGTGATATTGCACTTTGAGCATCAGGCAATATCTTGTCACCTACGTAAGTACTGTTAACTGAACAGTGTCTACAGTTCTCAATAGAAAAAGGGAAACCAGTCAAACCGCCACCGTTGTGATAGTTATATTATATCAGGATACTTTACCATACAGATGTATATCATTTCTATTTCTAAAAGGCGAAATCTCTCAGGTTGAAATACTCCTGTTTCTGGGTAGACGGTGACACGCTGATGCGAGCCTTGGGGGCGTGTGGTGATTGACAGGGGGGCGTCGCCATCATGTAATCAAATTTATATACATAAAACACATCAATCAAGTTTATATAAATAATAAAACACATCAGGTCACCAAGTTTATATAAATGAAATAACTAGTTTAATTCACATCCATTAGTAGTTATAATTGAAATAAACAACTATAGTTTAATTCACATCCATTCATTATTATGTATGAATGAATGAACCATTGTAAAGCGCTTTGAGCACTTGGAAAAGCGCTATATAAAAAAAATGCAATTCATTATTAATAGTTATAAATGAAATAAACAACTATAGTTTAATTCACATCAATTCATTATTAGTAGTTATAAATTAAATAACGACTAGTTTAATTCACATCCATTCATTATTAATAGTTATAAATGAAATAAACAACTATAGTTTAATTCACATCAATTCTTTATTAATAGTTATAAATTAAATAACGACTAGTTTAATTCACATCCATTCATTATTAATAGTTATAAATTAAATAACGACTAGTTTAATTCACATCCATTCAATAATGGTAGTTAAATAACTACCTTCATTTAAAGTAAACAATTAGGTGAATTCTTAGCATATATTTTATTTAACCAATAAATATAAAAACACATTGAGAATAAAGTTTATTTTACAACTACCTGTTAAAAGGTTAGTGTGAACTGGCCATTCGAGTACATTTATTTAGGCTCCATATTGTTCCTAAAACATGCAGTGGTTCCCAAACTTGTCCATGTCAAGGAACCCCAAATTGACACTAATTAGCCCGCGGACCCCCATTTGAATAGATATGCTAGGGACCCCCATTTGAATAGATATGCTAGGGACCCCCATAAGAGAAGATTGTGACAGCTCTAGCAGTGATTAATTTCAATGACACCCCGGGGCCAGTTTGATCTGCATTAGTCGGACTCCCATTTAATGGCATTTCTATCTCTGGGACCCCCAATTTATATTGTAAAATCAAATAATCAATGTTAATTTAACACTGAGAGTGTAGAAAATAGAAATGGAACCAAATGGACCCATTTGGTTCCATAACGGGTCCATTTGGTTCCATCTGTCCACAGAGTTACAGACCCATAAGGGTCCATTTGGTTCCACACAGCACAGATACAGCAGAATGTAGTCTCTGATGCCACCTGGTGGTAACAACAGACAACTGCAGTATGCGGCAGCGTGTATTTCATGTGACGCGCGTCGAAAACAGCCGATGTTTAGGGTTCGTACTTCGGCTGTTTTCGCCGACTGCGCAGCCGCAGTGCCGAGTCACAGAAGACTAGCTAGCCAGCTAGCCGCTAGCCGCTAGCTAGTAGCTGTGTGTCTTCATGACGTAAAAACGACACTTTATTTGTTGTAAAACTTTCTTTATTTGAATCGACAGTTTGTGTTAAATAATCTTCTAATTTTTAGAACAACAATAAAACACTTAGACACGTATTAATACCCATGAAGATAGCATAAAGCTATCGATAGCTAAAGCTAACCTATTGTTATTAATGTCCTCACTCTATTAGTTAGCTTCTGAAACAAGACTTTATTTGTTTTAAAACATTATTTATTTAATCGACAGTTTGTGTTAATTAATGTTCTGTCCTTTAGAACAACAATAAAACACGTGACTCGTAATAATAGCCATGGAAATAAAATAAACCTAACAGTAGCTAAAGCTATTTTCGGAGCTCACGTTTTATTTTGAAGAGAAAGCGGAAATGCAGCGTTTAACGTCAGAATTTTGATGCTTGAACTTGACGAGTAGAACTTCCTCTTAATTTGAAAGCTTCCGGAAGTGCGTTCGCATAAATTGACTAAACATCGACTTGACGGACTGACTTACTGTAAAACACTGTTGTACGGAAGAAGTATAATTCTACCTCTGTCAGTGAAAATCCACCACCAGACGGCGTTAATACCCACTTTTCCATGGATTCTGCAACACAGTGCAGCTTTAGCCCAAAATTCTGACGAATCTCTCTACCCCTACCTACCCCTAACGTCGAGAAAGCAACCTTGGTGCCTTTAAATCACTCTTACCTTGTACAAATACAAAATCTAAGCTGCTTTTATTTTTGCCCCACTTGTTTGTGACGTCTGCGGAACAATATTAAACCCCGCAGATGCTTATTTTTTCAATAAAAAAGGTATTTTAATCAACTCTGTCTCGGAATCTGGCGGCCATCTTGCTTTTCTCTCCATTGTAAATGCGCAAGAGAACCCTGGCCGCTAGGGGCGCGGGCAATATTCTGTTGCGCCGTTTACAATGGAGGATTCAGAAACTGAGTGGATTAAAATACCTTTTTTATTGAAAAATAAGCATTGACAGGGTTTAATATGGTTCCGTAGACGTCACAAACAAGTGGGGCAAAATTAAAAGCAGCTTAGATTTTGCATTTGTGTAACAGTGTTAAGAAATACTTTCTTTATAGTTCAATTATGTTAAACTTGGGACACAGCCAGGCTAATTTATTTCGTTTTGTATGTAATACATTTTATCTTGAAGATGTTGTGTTGCATTGTGGGTACTCCTCAGTACAGTGGAACTCCATACTGAGGGTAAGATTGTCTCCTGTTTGCTCAGGCACAAACACATTAATTACAAACATAAGTGGCCAGATATGCACTCATGTTTACATAAAGTTATTCAGTAACACTCGTTTTTATATTTCATGATATGACATAGCCATGATTCATGACTCATGTTTCAGGGCTAGATATGACATTTCTTATTTCATTGTTTACAAAACGGTTAGCATGTTAGCTAGCTGTTAGCTGTGCTGTACTGTGTTACATGAGAATTCACTGACATGGAGTATGTTGTGTCTGAACAGGAGATGACCAGATGTGTTACTGTGTCTGAGCTGTGGTTGTGTGTCCCAATTGTGCATTCTCAGGTATGTTCTGTGCAGCTGTGTGAAAGTAGGAATGCTAAAGTTTAAACAGCAAAGTTTACACTTTATGATGAATACACATTGCTACACTTGCCTGATATCTGCGTTATTATATCTGCTGTTATATCTGTTGTCTCTGACTTGCACAAGACAGACTGTGCTATTGTGCCTTATTCTTATTTATCTTTTGGAGCACGAACCTTGAATCTAGCTGTGGGCCATAGCTCTAGAATCCAATACATATATTTTTACAATATAAATGCAGGTCTCCCTCGGAGATATAAATGCCATTAAATGGGGGTCCATAGTCTAATGGATGTCAAACTGGGGGTCCTTGAAATGTAACTGGTTGAGAATCACTGCTAGATACGTTAATATCTTCTCTTATGGGGGTCCCTGGAATGTCCTTTCAAATGTGAGCTAATTAGTGTCAATTTGGGGGTCCGTGACATGAGGAGGTTTGAGAACCAGTGTCTTCAGTAGCTACTGTCTGTGTATCGTTGTGATAATAATACTAATTACATTATCCATATCATAAGAGTGGCCTGTTAAATATATTAATATTAAATGTATCCCGTGGGATAAAATTATTTACTGTGACAGGATATAATTTATAGCTTTTATAGCCGTACGTTGTGGTGTTTGTTATCAGGACTAAGCTTTAGTAGCAAGTGATTTAATTGATAAGCTAAATGATTCCAGCAGGTGGTAAATGAGGATGTGGCTGATACTGATAGCTCTAGTTGTTCACCAGGTCTTATTGTGGATTAGAATAAATAATTAGAATAATTAATATTATATCTCAAGAAATGCGTTGATGATCTGAAAATGATTATTTCAATTTACATTCCGTTTTTTCATTTGAATTTTGGCAGCTTTAAACCCTATTGGTCTCAAAGCAAAGGTTAAATAATTCTAATAAACATTTATTCCATGTGCAGTTCTTTACTCTACTGTATCTTATCTGTATTTTATCTCACTACTGTGTCTTTCCTCCTCCAGAACACCTAACCCTAGGTCTACTACTACTACTACTACTACTACTACTGCTACTACTACTACTACTACTACTACTTACTGTGTCTTTCCTCCTCCAGAACACCAATGCAATGCTGCGTCTCAGACACTGTCAACGGCTGACAAGACTGGGACCACTCAACAATACACACAGGTACAGTAACATTATACAGACAGACAGACAGAGTCAACGGCTGACGAGACTGGGACCACAAAGTCCCAGTCTTGTCAGACTTATACAAAGGTAATAAAGGGGGCTGTTATATAATTGTATGTGTACTAGAGACTAGAGAAATGGCACTTACACCCGCCTTCTAATGAGAGCGCAAAATCTGTCTTGGAAGAGCCACCCATCGACTAATCTAATATTCTGCAACCTTCCCCGTGTTTCTTCACTAGTCCGATGCAGAAGAACACAGTTTTCCGGCCACCGCTACAGAGCTGACAATGAGGTTATATCTTCCCTTCTTCTCTGGAGTCCTGCCTCGAAGCAGACCAGAGGTAGAAAACTGTCGTTCCCTGATGTCATCGTTATAGGGACACATGATGTCATCGCTATAGGGACACATGATGTCATCGCTATAGGGACACATGCATCAGTAAAGCAGGAACTGGGGATGGCGAATGAAGGACCGGAAAGTCTGGCGTGATATTGTGAAATCCATGATCTCGACCGCGGTCGAAAAAATGATTATGATGATGTACAGTATGTGTTGTCTAGGGTGAACAGATTTTGTTTAAAAATGCTAATTTTGGTCATGGGTGAGATAGCCGTCTTGGTAGTATAGCCTAGGCCCTTTAGGCCCTAAAGTTTAGGGGATATTTCTCATAGGCTTAAAAATATATAATGCAGGAAAAGAGAGAATGAGAGTCCTTTACAACAGAAAGACAACTATTAGGGGACTAACTATTAGGGCATTTGAACACTGATGTCTGTCAGTCACAATGTGGGACAGACAGGGTCTCAATGCGAACACTGATGCCTGTCAGTCACAATGTGGGACAGACAGGGTCTCAATGTGAACACTGATGCCTGTCAGTCACAATGTGGGACAGACAGGGTCTCAATGCGAACACTGATGCCTGTCAGTCACAATGTGGGACAGACAGGGTCTCAATGTGAACACTGATGCCTGTCAGTCACAATGTGGGACAGACAGGGTCTCAATGTGAACACTGATGCCTGTCAGTCACAATGTGGGACAGACAGGGTCTCAATGTGAACACTGATGCCTGTCAGTCACAATGTGGGACAGCTAGGGTCTCAATTTGTGGGACACCTGGAAAGTATTGTAAATGAGGGACTGTCCCACGCTAAGCGGGACATCTGGTCACCACAGTGTTGTCCTGTGATCCACACACAGTAACGTGCATTTTAGTCACGCGATGAATGACCTGCCCAAAGGTCAGAGTTGATACATGGACATCCTCTAGTCTAGATTGACTCAGTGTGTGAAATCCAGCCAGTCTCAGGTTAGCTATTGGTGAAGTTAATCATTATCTCACAACAGGAGCAAAATAGGAACTTCTCCTAAATGTTTTATCAGACCAGCTTCTGAATTACTGACTGTTATCGTCCCTTTTATTACTTTACTGTTTGGTCACTCACTCACTGTTTGGTCACTCTTTAGCTATTGAAAAATAGCAGAACTACTAAAATGTTATGAGGATACTAGTGGACAAGAGATCCAGTATAAGTCATTTTACACTTGCTGAAAATAGCAGATCTACAAGCACATTGTGAGCTTGTGGAAAACGGGCCTTTGAGAACAAAGGAAATTCAACAAACCCAGATTCTGCTGAAACAAGGGACTACATTTATTTTGCTCCTATAATAATAAATAATGAATTGCATTTTTATAGCGCTTTTCCAAGTGCTCAAAGCGCATTCATTGGGAGGTGAACAGTCGACGCCAGCGTCCTCACTTCACACATTCACACACCGACGGTGGCGAGCTCACACCGACCGACTCATTGGAGGCAGGGTGGGGTTCAGTGTCTTGCTCAAGGACACTTTGACATGTGGACAGGAGGAGGAGCCGGGATTCCAACCGCCGACCCAGGGATCATTGGACGACCTGCTCTACCTCCTGAGCCACAGCCGCCCGCTGCCACTAAAGTGTGGAACGCCCTACCAACAGCCATTAAGACATGTGAATCCCGGCATGGGCCGTGGCTCAGCGGTCCAGGCACCGTGCCCCCCCCCCCCCTTATCTCTCCCCCTACTGTCACCCTATCCCTCTATTCAAAAATAAATAGAAAAAAAAAGACTAAAGCCACAAAGAAAAAAGAACATTTGAATCCCTAGACTCCTTCAAAACTGAACCTTCTCCTAGGGTAGGTACCCTCACAAAAACATGCAGTAATCCTGGTCTCTAAACTGCCTCCCCCTGGCCAGCCGGGGCGCCTGATGGAGGGGAAAGGAACTGGTTGGAATAACGTGTTCCTTCCACGCGCTACGTCCAACCAGGGAAACTCCCCCCTGTCAGGTGTAAAAGGAGCAACTTGGACACTCAGGCATGAAGGAAGCATGAGTTCAAGTCCGTTGCTCTCCCCAGGTTGGCGGAGGGTGTGTAGAGCCCAGGATCACAGTAGATGATTGACACAGGGGTGAAAAATGGGTTACAAAATCGTGGGATAAAAAATATATATATAAAAATAAAAATAAAACTGAACCTACAGATGGCTGCAATTCCACACTGGCCCCCCTTAAAGTCTGAGCTCAAAGTGTATATTTGTAAATGTGATGAATTGAACATGGTGGACCGTGTTGTAAACCATTGTAGTGGAGCGTCAACAATAACAGTTTTTGTGTTGACTTGATTTAGTTTGAAATGAACCCAATGAACCCGTTCTGCAAACTGTCATCAATATGTTAAATGTCCCATGGTGGTGTGTGTTAACTACTATTCCTGGGGACCCCCTGGAACCCCCAAGGACCCCTGGACTTAAAGGTGTTGTGTGGTAACTACTGGGGACCCCCTGGAACCCCCAAAGACCCCTAGACTTAAAGGTGTTGTGTGTTAACTACTGGGGACCCCCCTGGAACCCCCAAAGACCCCTGGACTTAAAGGTGTTGTGTGTTAACTACTGGGGACCCCCTGGAACCCCCAAGGACCCCTGGACTTAAAGGTGTTGTGTGTGTCCCCCTAGAAATCCCGTACGTCTGGCTCCCGGCGCCTGGGCTGCAGCAGACCTCCACTCCAGCAGGGGCAGCACTGAGCAGCACAACCACAGTTCAGGAGGTCAACAACAGTACCAGTGGAACCACAGCGCCACCACCTGGAGGCATGCCCTGGCAGGACTGCTGGCCGGGACAGGCGCTGTCCTGGCCTAAGGGTTCTATTACAGCAAGGTTAGTACATGTTCTCCCCCCCCCCCCCTCCCCGTGGGACCTAGGGTAGGTACCCTCACATGTTCTCTCCCCCCCCGTGGGACCTAGGGTAGGTACCCTCACATGTTCTCCCCCCATATAGGCCACGCCCATTTGCATCAGGATAGATTTTTCCGCCATTTTGAATTTTCTTCAAAACACACTTTTTGCTCTTCCACCTACATCAACGGAGAGCCCCAAGCAATTACATTTTCAGCCATAGGGGGCGCCGCAAATGCGGAAATTTCAAACGTTTGTTGCAAAAACATGCTTTTGGGGAGAAGTGCTCGCTTCGGCGAAAACAGCTAATCTACAAGCTCACAACAGCTAATCGATAAACTCACAACAGCTAATCTACAAGCTCACAACAGCTAATCGATAAACTCACAACAGCTAATCTACAAGCTCACAACAGCTAATCGATAAACTCACAACAGCTAATCTACAAGCTCACAACAGCTAATCGATAAACTCACAACAGCTAATCGATAAACTCACAACAGCTAATCGATAAACTCACAACAGCTAATCTACAAGCTCACAACAGCTAATCGATAAACTCACAACAGCTAATCTACAAGCTCACAACAGCTAATCGATAAACTCACAACAGCTAATCTACAAGCTCACAACAGCTAATCGATAAACTCACAACAGCTAATCTACAAGCTCACAACAGCTAATCGATAAACTCACAACAGCTAATCGATAAACTCACAACAGCTAATCGATAAACTCACAACAGCTAATCTACAAGCTCACAACAGCTAATCGATAAACTCACAACAGCTAATCGATAAACTCACAACAGCTAATCGATAAACTCACAACAGCTAATCTACAAGCTCACAACAGCTAATCGATAAACTCACAACAGCTAATCTACAAGCTCACAACAGCTAATCGATAAACTCACAACAGCTAATCTACAAGCTCACAACAGCTAATCGATAAACTCACAACAGCTAATCTACAAGCTCACAACAGCTAATCGATAAACTCACAACAGCTAATCGATAAACTCACAACAGCTAATCGATAAACTCACAACAGCTAATCTACAAGCTCACAACAGCTAATCGATAAACTCACAACAGCTAATCTACAAGCTCACAACAGCTAATCGATAAACTCACAACAGCTAATCTACAAGCTCACAACAGCTAATCGATAAACTCACAACAGCTAATCTACAAGCTCACAACAGCTAATCGATAAACTCACAACAGCTAATCGATAAACTCACAACAGCTAATCGATAAACTCACAACAGCTAATCTACAAACTCACAACAGCTAATCTACAAGCTCACAACAGCTAATCGATAAACTCACAACAGCTAATCTACAAGCTCACAACAGCTAATCGATAAACTCACAACAGCTAATCTACAAGCTCACAACAGCTAATCGATAAACTCACAACAGCTAATCGATAAACTCACAACAGCTAATCTACAAGCTCACAACAGCTAATCGATAAACTCACAACAGCTAATCTACAAGCTCACAACAGCTAATCGATAAACTCACAACAGCTAATCTACAAGCTCACAACATCACAGGTTGCAAAAGTCATGAGTTTTCTCAAGCCAGAGCTCAGAATTGTGCACATTTTGGACGCAAATGCTCCATAACTTCATCTGTGCGACTCACAAAATACATGTGGGAGTATCTGTGCGACCGTCCATAGGTTAATACATTGGCCATAAAAAAGACTAACATTTTAATTCTACTCATTAAGCTACTAATTTAGACTGAAGTAATTAAAAGCGGGCCATTTTTGAAAATCAATAATATATCAGTATTCTGATATTAATTAACCTGAGGGCCACATTGAGTGAAGGTGGGGGGGCGCAAGTGTCCCCCGCCCGCCAGTTGCCCGTGTATGAACTAAATAGAAGGAGGGAGTCTGCACACCGTTTTGAATGCTACCAAAAAAACTTTGGTAATAAATACATGGCATCTTTTTTCATTGAATAACACTCTAAAGGTGTTTGCACACTGGGGTTTTTTTTGGATGAATATCGGCTTGAATTTCAGAGGACGTAAACAAATAAAAAACAACCGTACTTTATGTCAATCGCGTTTGCACACTGCCGCCGAATATTTTGTCCTACAGTATATAAAGTTTTTTGTTTCGGACGGGGGTCGATCTTTTATCCGTTTTCTGCGGCTGTCTAGTAGTGGGGTGTTGGCGACAGGCTGACAGCTAGTGATAGCCTACTACTTTCGGATCGGCAAAACGCATCAGTGTGCAACCACCTTAAAGGTAGATACAAATAGGTAATTTCATTAACTAGCCCTTACCCGTTGTGAGATATTTGCCCCCCTCTTGTGGCCGTGGGGGGGGTACTGCGCCCGGTGTGTTTTTAATTCACGAATAAATCTTGCATCCTTTGGTATTCTTCTCCTGATAAACTACACGGTTTGCACACATCTCACCATGCACAACGGCGACAGGTAGCCTGTCCACACATGGACCGCTACTTTGCATTCATATTCATGTCATATTGACAGTACAATACCCATTTTTGCATTTTTTAATCCACTAATAAATTCATTATAAATCATTAATGTGTCAAATTGGAAAAAGGGCTCCATTAAGACCTCCATATAATTATGGTCCATGCCTGTGTGAAAAGTGGGAGTGATTGGGCCAGCCAATGTTGAGATAAAGCGCTGTCAGGGACATTCAGACAGACAGACAGACAGACAGACATTCAGACATTCGCTGAATTTTAGTATGATGATGTGTGTGTGCGTGTGCGTGTGCATATTGTGCCTCAGGTGTCAGATATGGAGAACATTCTTGGGATCGTGCACACTGAGAACATGCAGATCATTGCTGTAGCTCTGGACATCGCCTTTCCTAAAGGTAGTTATGGTCACAACTTACCAATTATTAATACTAATAAACTTTATTTATGAAGCACTGTTCAAAACAGAGTTACAAAAGGCTTTACAATGGAACGTAAAAATGCAGTACACCAGCTTAGAGGCACAAAACAACAACAATAAATCGTGACTGCAGTACACGGAAGCAATGAAATAAAACAACACCACATAGCAAAAACAATAAAATAAATCTAGGGGAAAGCCTTTGTGAACAGATGGGTTTTTAACCGTGATTTAAAAAGAGCCTCAGGTTCTGGGGTAGGGCGTTCCACAGATATGGTGGCTGCGAAGGCCGGTCACCCATGGTGACGAGTTTGTTTTTTATGGGAGTCAGGAGACCCCTACCCAACGATCTGAGGGGGTACACGCTGGGTTGTATGGCTTTAGCATGGCCGAGATGTAGGTAGTTGTCAAAGTTGTCAATAAAATCTTAAAATCAATTCTATTGGAGTGATGTGTCCCGCGCCTCCTCGTGTTTGTCAGCAGTCTCGCTGCATAATTTTGTACTATTTGTAGGCGAGCAATGGCTTTTTTGTTGACCCCCGAGAACATTAAAGATCATACTTAAACACTTGCTATGCTCTGGTCACGCTGTACACACATAATATTATTTGGGCTTAAAATTTGTCCTTTAGGGTGCAGTCACATCGATCTTTAATTCTGCCTTTATACCGGATTCTGACACTACTTTTCAATGGGGACAAGATTCAAGATTCAATATTTTATTGCCATGTCAACAGAGTTGATTGGAATTTGTTTCAGTGCACTAAAACAGACATACAAAAAGACACATATTCAGACGGTAGAACAAGATACAAAAGTACAAATCATATGAGGGGGACCAATAAATAAGTAGAATGCAAAATGTTACAATTCATGTTGAATAAATAAATTCATCGCAGTTTGTCGTATTACAAAGCAGCTTCACGCTGTAAAGTGCGAGCGAAAAGAGGGTCAGCATTCAGGAGGTGCACAGCCTCGGGATAAGTGCTATTTTTAAAGCGCGGGTTATTGCACTTTAGAGACTGCAGCGGTCTCTTACCTGAGGGCAGGGGGTGCGAAAAGAGAGCAGGCAGGGTGGGAGGGGTCGGCAATCACCTTCTGCATCCTGCAGAAGGTGAGAATCTATACTAACTGCTGTTTCACTGGGATGGACATCGCTGGGCATGTCGAATCTACAATAGAATTGGTTCAATCTATCAGGGAGCTCGGCGGCTGCCTTTATACGCTGTGATGATTTGCATCCCTTGCCAAACGCCCTTGGTGTCGTTGGCACGTAGTTTGTCTTGCAGACTTATATGCACGGTCATGTCATTATATTTGGCTTCAGCTATTTTCACAGCATGCTCAAAACTCATACCTGGCTAATTTAAAAGCCTCTTTGTTGCCACTCTTAAAGGCTTAATTTTTCTTTGAGCAGAGGGTTTTAACCTCTTTACCGCTCCGTTCCCATTGAAAAGCATTGCCAGAATCTGCCGCAAAGGCAGACTTAAGAAGCTGACGTTGGGCATTATGCCAGTGGTCAGAAAGACGCACGCACGCACGCACGCACGCACGCACGCACGCACGCACGCACGCACGCACGCACACACACACACACACACACACACACACACACACACACACACACACACACACACATTATAAAATGTGTACTGTATGAAATCTAAAAAAGTAAGGGTAATATTTGGAGCTGCATGTCATTTAAATTCCTCCTGACCCATGCAGGAGGGAACGGCGGCCTGGACTTTGGAACCACCAAGGTGTCTGAAGAGGTGAAGCGGTTTGTCAACCTGAAGAACAAAGGCAAATATGAAATGGCTTACAAGTGAGTTGGAACAGTCAATAACATGATGCACCTGTATCCACAAAGTGAATAAGCTTAAATTAAACATTCATTCAATTAATGAAAAAAAGTTTAAATTTTGTTTTTTATCCATGAAAATACTTTTTGTGAATGTTTTTTTGAAAATGTTTTGAAATTATAATAATACAAAACTAAATTAAGGGATCCATGAAAAATGTGACCCTGCACGACCCACAGATTGGTCTGGTCCAGGGGCGAGTGCTTGACACACACACACACACACACACACACACACACACACACACTGCACCGCTCAGTTCGATTTGATTTGTCTGATTTTTGACTGGATATTTTGTTCTGCACCAGATTCACTTTAGAGCGAACAGACCCGTCTCAGCCAAACTGGGCCTCCATCTTCACCGTTACGCCCCTTCACGGCACCCTGATGCCCACAGAGAGGTCCACGGCAGTGCAGGTTCTCTTCAAGCACCACAAGGAGGTCTCGCTCAAAGATCAGCCTGTTCTGCGGTGCCAGGTTTGAATTTATTATGTTGCTGATGGTCAATGTTTTAACCCATTTTGGACTGAGGTCGATAAAAAAGGCTTCTAAATCCTAACATTTTTCTGAAAAACCCATGTTTCTATGTCAGTGGTGCTCAACCTTTTTCATGTGAAGGACCCCCAGAATTATCTCTATTGGGCCACGGACCCCCATGTAGTTCCAGGGACCCCTCAGAAGCCAATATTTTAGTACAAATCTCTGAAATATATATTCAAAGACTTGCGCCACATTTTCACGACTTTTCAAAAATAGCAGACCTACAAGCTCGGAGCGCACCACTTGGTGCTCGGTGAGCTTGTAGATCTGCTATTTTTCAATACCTAAAGTAGAACAGAATCCTTAAAACACCAAAAGGTTCCCGCCCAAAATCAGGGAGAGAAAAGGGCATACACGGTCACCACGCATCGTTACATTCTGAATCTATATCCATTACCAGTCCAAAACATTTGAATACGCCAGTGTATGAGACGTTATCTGCCAGCTACGTATTCGTCCCCCCGCCCCTTTACCAGTCAAAGTAGGATTTTCAATGCCTCGTATCTCTGAAACTACGACGTGAGCTAACGTTAATAATAGCCGATCATTACAATGGTAGTCTCCAGGCCGGGAAACCGAAAATTAAGATGACCAAATAGAGGCAAAAACCCCTGGCAGGGTTTACCTACACTCTGCTGCCACTCTCGTGGCACAGAGAAAATAAAGGAAGAAATAAAAGTTGGTGGTTCCATCAAGTGCCGTTTATTTGTGTTGAATCCCATGCCTGTACTACTGTATGAGCTTGTGTTCAAACGTTCTCTTCTGCAGGTGATTGAGCCAAGCATCGGGGAGAAAGGAGAGACCATAGCCATCATTCCAGTCAAGGTTTCCATCCAGTCAGTCTTCTCCAGGTCAGCGCACGTTGTTTTGGGGATCAATATGGCATCACTGACACCAGTTTTTGTAGTATTAGTAGCCTACGTAGAATTTGTAATGTGTCCCTCATTCAAATGAGAACATTTTGTATATATAAAATAATTGTCATTCAAATGTTTGATTTGAATCGATGTGAACAGCCTCTGTCTTTTTGTCTCGATCAATCAACGCAAAGATTTAGGCTTTGTCCACACGTACTGTATACAGGCGGGTATTTTTATAAACAGATCTTTTCCGTTTTTGTTTTTGCAAAAAAAAAGGTCTCATCACCTATGATTTATCATCTCATGAGTCATAACCTACAGTACTAATCTAATATGGCCAAAAATGCTCGACTATATCTGCCTCTCCTATAGGTACAAGATCACACCTACGAGTGGCCTCAGCTTTGGTCCAGTGGTCTACGGCTGCAGGAGGACACAGACGTTCACTGTTGAGAACACAGGAGACTTTGAAAGCCGCTTCAGCATCTGCCGCTTGATCAAACACACGCCTGCACCACCTGGGAGGCCGGGGTAGGACACCTTTAAACACAACACCAGTGGTGGAATGTAAACTAAGTACTCTACTTAAGAAAAACACCTTGAGATGTACCGTACCATCTCGTTTTCGAGGTGGTCCAAAAAGAACGATAATGTTGCTTGAATAATACCATGTACTGGCTTGGATATATTCATATATAAACCCATTTACAATCACACAAGTAGTCAAATTTTGTGTAGGTGGGTGCCATTTCGCTATCAAACTCAATTCCATCCCCAAACATGGGGATGCAAATTAGTAAGGTATTTATTTACAAATGAATAGTGTCAAAACAACAATATGTCTTACTTACTTATCACTAACTATAACACCACCTTGCTCCTTGTCTGTCTCAGAGCTTCAGGTCCAGTAAAGCACGGGCCTCGTGAGAGCCATTCAGCCAAACAGCTTCCTGCTGGGAGGCGCATGTGGGGGCATATGGGGGGCGTTCCCTGTCCCCTTTCCACTAGGGATGGGCCCATGACCTCACTACCCTTCCGCTCTGCGGAGCATTGGCACATAACAGAAACACCTACACGTCAAACTACAGCTCTACGGAGCATCAGGATACAGGAACTGCAGCTCTGCGGAGCGTTATATCCGGACCCACTCAACCGCTCGGCGGAGCGTTGGCACACAACAGGAACACCTGGGAGCTCACTCTCCGGGGGAGACGTGACGCATCTTCCCAACTGACCGACCAACCAACGAGGGGAACAAACCCGCCTCCTCCTCCTCCTCCTGACTGCGGGCCCCAACCCCTCGCCTCGTCGTGAGTCGGTCCATATGTTGTTGTTTGATCAGCCTAGTAGGTTCATGTTGTCATGCATGAACCAGAAAAGCGGAACTACACTATGGATGGGCCCATTCCCTGTCCCCCCTGTCCCAACCCCAAACCCCTCACCTCATCACGAGTCGTTCACCAGTCTCCCTCCGGGTCACTCTCCGGGGAAATAGGGTCACTCACTCACTCACTCACCCACACTGGGACGACTGTGGGCGCACAGGAGGAGTGGGCAGGCGCGCGGCTTCGCCACGCTTAGGATTGGTCTGAGACGGCCACGACAAGGTTTTGGAAAAGGAAAAGAAGAGGAGGAACAGGAATAATAACAATAACAATATAACAAAACGGGAACGGTCCGTGCTTGCTCGGAACATAGGGTCCCGGTGTAGTTGAATGGCGAGCAATGAGTCTTTTCAGTGTGGACGCCCGGAAGGGTGTAGAGGCGTGCACGTCTTTGTTTGCGCAGACACTTCCCCCCGGTCTCTTCTCCGGACCCCCCCGGCGGGACCCCTGTACAAAAACCCTAACCCTGCCTGACACACCCCTTCGAACCAGCATGACGAACGAACGGAACGTGACGGAACCCCTACCCCACACTTGGAGCCATAATAACCTCTGTCAGCCCGAACGTAGGCCAAAAGGAAAAATAACCCCTCCTCCTCCTCCTCCCCTTCCTCCTGACGGGGCGCACAAGCGCTCGGAGGGGGCGCCGCGCGGCTTCGCCGCGCTCAGGGTTGGTCCAGCACGCACCGCCACAAAAGCGGAACTTCACTATGGACGGGCCCATGTCTTTCCCCCTTCCCCAACCCCATGAGTCGGTCCATACACTGTGGTTTGATTTCAGCCTAGTAGATTCGCGTTTTCATGCGCGAACCAGAAGAGCGGAACTTCACTATGGACGGGCCCATGTCTTTCCCCCTTCCCCAACCCCATGAGTCGGTCCATACACTGTGGTTTGATTTCAGCCTAGTAGATTCGCGTTTTCATGCGCGAACCAGAAGAGCGGAACTTCACTATGGACGGGCCCATGTCTTTCCCCCTTCCCCAACCCCATGAGTCGGTCCATACACTGTGGTTTGATTTCAGCCTAGTAGATTCGCGTTTTCATGCGCGAACCAGAAGAGCGGAACTTCACTATGGACGGGCCCATGTCTTTCCCCCTTCCCCAACCCCATGAGTCGGTCCATACACTGTGGTTTGATTTCAGCCTAGTAGATTCGCGTTTTCATGCGCGAATCAGAAGAGCGGAACTTCACTATGGACGGGCCCATGTCTTTCCCCCTTCCCCAACCCCATGAGTCGGTCCATACACTGTGGTTTGATTTCAGCCTAGTAGATTCGCGTTTTCATGCGCGAACCAGAAGAGCGGAACTTCACTATGGACGGGCCCATGTCTTTCCCCCTTCCCCAACCCCATGAGTCGGTCCATACACTGTGGTTTGATTTCAGCCTAGTAGATTCGCGTTTTCATGCGCGAACCAGAAGAGCGGAACTTCACTATGGACGGGCCCATGTCCTCCCCTCTTCCCTAACCCATGCCTTTCTCACCCCTCGACCGGGGCCCACCCCACTCACTCCGGGAAATAATAACAAAGGAAAAACACCGTCTGCCCGGAGTCTAAAAAGCCCCCTTTAAAAAGGAGGGGGGGCTCACGACTCCCCAACCCCATGAGTCGGTCCATACACTGTTGTTTGATCAGCCTAGTAGATTCATGTTGTCATGCATGAACCAGAAAAGCGGAACTACACTATGGATGGGCCCATTCCCTGTCCCCCCTGTCCCAACCCCAAACCCCTCACCTCATTTTTCACTTTGTCACGCATTTTGCCACTCGGGTATATGCAAGTGCATACCCTCTATATACTAGTCATTATGCAGAATGTCCCATATGTCTACGTTTTCTAAAATGGTAAATGGTGCATTTATATAGCGCCTTTTATCCAAGGCGCTTTACATACTGTAGATTGTGCATTACATTCACCCATTCACACACCTTTACATAGATTGTGTGTTTACACCAACACAAGTTTAGTGTGAGTTCTGTGGACCAACACTAGAGGGCAGCAGACCACATGCCTAGGCTTAGTAGGTACTGCTGAAGTCAGTATCATGGCATCAATACTGCAATATAGATGTATACTCATTACTTTGTTACAAGTAAAAATCCGGAATTCAAAATGTGCATACAAGTACATAAATGCTGTATGTCTCATTTAAAGTTTTGACATGTATAATATACAGATCTTTTTTTTAAATAGCTGATCTACAAGCCATAGGTGGCCCTACAGTTACTCATCCTGGCCAGAGGAGGGCGCTGTCGCCTTTTGGGACAATCTATCCTTTGGACTTTCAACGTTGGACTGGAAGGAAGTGGTTCAGTAAGAGTACCATTTGGATATGACACTGGGACGGAGTAATGTAAACAACTACGCCAACAAAGGAACACTTCAGTGTTTACAAAACAACCAAACGTTTATTTTGTTTAAGCACCTGGCGGAGAACACAAGGTACAGTACAGTTGATCATTGCTGCTTTGTATTTTTTGCAATAATATCTTTATTTTTGCATTTGTGTTACCTCGCGTTAAATAGCCTTCCTTTGAAGTGAATGCGTTTCTGACGATCCATTTTCAGACAATTTGAGAAGCCTCAGGTAAACGTCAATACATGAATAGATGGGTTTAGACTTTATTTCTTGATAACCGTGAATGAATGGACTAAAGTGTACATTTAAAGCAGTTAAACCTTGATGTAATACTTGTTTGTTAAAGGGTATAGTACATTAACACAGTAACTTACATGTCATGGTTGTTGGGTTAAAAGGATACAAATATATGTCTATGGTGATTTCTATTTCATGTTTGCACTCTAGAGAGGAGATTGTTTAAAGCAATTCATGATGTTATTGTTTGATTGAAATATTTATTAACAGTTTGCAGAATGACAGTACATTTCAAGCACAAACTCAATACATAGACTATTAACTGTGAGTGGACGACCCAATTAAGCATTACTGTAGCTGCCCCTCGATTGATGAAAGAATGACAAGTTTGGGTGGTCTCGACGGGTGTGTTTATTGTTCCAACACCGTGAAAACTATAAGGATATAGAATAAATACAGTTACTTACAATCGAATAATCTCATATAGTTTCACTACTAAAATCTGTGCATTAAACTTGTCACTTCGGCAGTACAATCAACAATTAAAATGGTTAATTTATGGTCAATTATAAATACAGTGATACAAAACTCAAGTCATTTCAATTATAAGACAAGGAAAATGCACAATAACCAAAAGTACCACAACCAAACTCCTCGTTTAGTCGATCTGCGTGGTATTACGCCGTTTTTACCTGTTATGGCTTACGAATGTGCGAACTATAAGTACCTTACATACCTCTGAGAAAATCTCCTGTGTCGCGGAAGCCGTTAAGTATTTTTAATCCATGTTTGATTAAAAATGTCGCTTTGATTTCTTCTTGTTTATTTACCGTTTATTGTACCGCCTCCCGATGTGCGGTTGGCTTGTGCCGGCTACGTCATAGCTATATCTCCACTAGCTAGCCAGATAAGCGGTACAATGAGGTGTCAATAAACAAGGTAGGAAGAAGCGACATTTTTAATCAAACATGGATTAAAAATACTTAACAGCTTCCGCGACACAGGAGATTTTCTCAGAGGTATGTAAGGTACTTATAGTTCGCACATTCGTAAGCCAGCACAGGAAAAAACATCGTAAAACCGTGCAGAATCTTTTCTCTTTACGTGTTTACATTGTATTTGTGTGTGCATAACTGGTGGCAGCCCAGCGTGAACCAGGACCCAATGGGTAAAGTCATAAAAGTGTCAGAAACTTTACTACATTTGGGTTCTGCTTGTGGGGCTGATCAACAGTCACCGATGGTCACATTTACACATAGTGTGACGGACAGGCACTGTAGACAATAGACAACTTCAGTCACTAAAAGTTCTCTACCACTGCAAATGTCACAGGCTTCAACACTGCTTAATCAATAAGAGTACAAACATAATAAGAGTCACATAAACAGTCAAACATTTCATACCGTGTGGTCTGGTGCAAACACACACACACACACACACACACACACACACTGGTGCTCTCTCCCTCTGCTCACTCTGGAGTCTGGCTGTGTGAAATTAGTCTATTGGTCTGAGGTGAGTGAAGCTAACAGGCTTCAGCTATATATGGATAGGTAACAGGAGGTGTCAAAGTAAAAGTATACCAAATTACAGGAACTAAAGAAATTATTGCAGAACCAACTGTCACTGGCAGTTACAATATTTACTGTCTACTCTCTACTACATTGGTGTGGGCATATTTTGCCACTATATTTCCACTCACAGAGACAATACAAATGTAATACTAATCATTAAGCTACTAATATAGACTGAAGAAATTAAAGCAGCTGAAATAAAGTGTAACGGCTGAAATAAAATCAACCTGGGGGCTGCATTCAATTAAGATGATGGCCACATGTGGCCCCAGGGCCACCAGTTGCCCATGCATGCCATGGTATACTACTATTGGATTTATTGATTAACTGAACTGACCGGGTGGGTGTTTCTGCCCAAATCAAGTGCATGGCTGGTGGTCAGCTGCACAAGCCCACATCCTTTCAAGACGTAGTGCAGCTGAACACCAGCCATGCACTTGATTTGGGCAGAAACACCCACCCGGTCAGTTCAGTTAATCAATAAATCCAATAGTATAGTATACCATGCATGGGCAACTGGTGGTTTCGGACATTATGACATCAACCGCAAGTCGTGAATAATGAGGAACGCATTTAGAGCTTGTGGTCTATATGTGGTCACTGTAGTAATATTCTGTGTTCTGTCTTTCAGATGAGGCCATCGATGAAGAATCCTTTGGGTACCTGGATCTTCAAAGCCTTTTGGTAATTTCCCATAAGGTTTCATGTAAACAAGTATTTGACCATTTAAAGTTTAAATGGTTTTTACAATTATGAAAAACATAATTGTAAAAAAGCCAAAGAAGTTTAGGGATAAAGGGTTTAGCACTGACGAAACTAGGGCCCCACGACTCTTCACCAAAAATCTAATCTAATCATGTCATGTGTCCTGAGCTTGTAGATCTGCTATTTTCACAGAATGTTCACTCCCAGAATAGGGAAGCTTGGCTTTAAAAGGAGGACAGTGTGAACATGCCCAGAGACATATTCTATACAATCAATTGCCCATACACCTATATGTATTTCATAGCAAGAAATATAATGAAATGTTATGATTGAAATGTTGTGTTGTTGGTTTTCCAGGTGGGGACAGGCGAGGTCTCTGCAGCGTGGATTGGAATGGTATTGTTTGGTATTACAGATGGACAAGCCATGTAAGTTCTTTGGGAATGCATTGCATTTGATTGTATTGACCACTAATGCTCATAAAGATCACCTTTGTATAATTTCACCAAACAAAAACACAATTTTTACAGAGTAAAACTTGATCATTGATCATCATTGATTTGATTAAAGATTTATTTTAATGAATGAAAACTTGCAGTTTCCATTGCTTTATTACTCTATTTATTGTGTTAAATATTCTATGTATAGTTTTTAATGGATTTGATCTAACTCTAAAGCTCTGTTTTGAATGCTGCTATATAAAGCTATTATTATTATTATTATAGTAGTAGTAGTAGTAGTAGTAGTAGTAGTAGTAGTAGTAGTATGATAAAGAATGACAATATACAACTTCTAACCTCAGGTGGATGGACGAGTCTCCTGTCATCTATACTCACTGGGATGCAGGCGAGCCCAACAATGCTCACGGGGAGGAGTTCTGTGTGTCCATGAACAGACGTCAAGGTATAGTCTACTGACTGTGTCAATTAATTCATTTAGAATCACTGAATGACCAGACAGTGGTCTTGTGGTTAGAGTGTCCTGAAACTGGGAAGTCGTGGGTTCGATCCCCGGCCGGGTCATACCAAAGACTGTAAAAATGGGACCCAGTGCCTCCCTGCTTGGCACTCAGCATCAAAGGGTTGGATTGGGGGGGTCAGTCCCTGCTTGGCACTCAGCATCAATGGGTTGGATTGGGGGGTCAAATCTACTAATCAAATGATTCCCGAGCGCGGCACGGCTGCAGCTCACCGCTCCTTGGCTGCGGCTCACCGCTCCAAGAGATGGGTCAAATGCGGAGAACATATTTCACTGCGGTAACGCGTGCTTAAAAGACACAGTTGTACGACAACAATAGCAGATGTACAAGCTCACAATGCATCGTATTGTAAGCTTGTAAATTATCTTAGTATTACATGCCAGAATAGAGACTCCAGTGTTATCACTTAAACTCTTAAACGCCGCAGTCCCGCTACTAAGGGCAACACAAGGGCACCAGAAGAGAATTTCCCGTAGACGTTTCAACAAGTATTTATTTAAAGACCGTTAAAGCCTCGGACAAAGCCACCTCGGATGATGTCAAATCATGACAATAAGCAAACTTTTTTGGGCCAGACAAATAATTTGACAGAAGAAAAAAAAAAAAAAAAAAGTGTTGTACACAGCTTAAAGGTCTTTAAATAAATACTTTCTGAAACGTCTATGGGAAAATGAATGGGAAATTCTCTTCTGGTGCCCTCGAAGGGGGTGGGACTGCAACACTCTATTCTTGTATACTTAGTGAGATTTAGAAAAAAAGAAATGTAAGAATCTTAAACATCACCTGACATACCCAACATACGGACGACAGAGTTAATGAATAGCCCTGGATGTTCATTCTATTGTACGTGTCTGTTCCTTCAGGAGGGTGGAATGATATGAACTGTGGCATACGAGCAGGGTATGTGTGCAAGAAGTACCCTGGAGACATCCACACCCCTCCGCCACCTACACAGCCTTGGGAAGGCAACTGTCCTACAGGTAAACAAGCACATCATGCGCACACAAACGTAATTTGTTTGATTCATTTTGCAATCCCTAAGCTATACCGAATGTCCAAACCGGGGATTTTAACCCAGGTTTCCCATGCGAGCGCCAAAATGTATACTGCTAAGCTAAAACAGAATATTAAGCTTCCTCTTGTCCCCCAGTTGTACCTACTAAATGGTGCATTTATATAGCGCCTTTTATCCAAGGCGCTTTACATAGATTGGGCATTACATTCACCCATTCACGCACACATTCATACATCGATGGCAGAGGAAACCTTGCAAGGCACCAACCTAACCTGCACACCGGGAGCAATTAGGGGTTCAGCGTCTTGCTCAAGGTCAAGGAGGACACTTCGACACTAACTCTGGTGGAGCCCGGGATCGAACTGGGAACCTCATTCTTGGGTATAGCTGTTCTACCGGCCATTCTACCACTGAGCCACTGAGCCATCTCAATAGAAGAGCAGGGAGCTCATGCAGCTGCAATCACTGCAGTTGTGTTAGTTACAGTACATTGCATTAACATACTGTACTGTACTCTAAGATAAAATGTGTCAATCAATCAATCAATCAAACAAATCAACTGGAATAAATGCAGCTCAATCTGTAGCTCACCAAAATCTAATGTCTTGTGAAACACTAGCCCGAGTTCTTTCCTTTTCATAATAACGCCTTTGTCTTTGTGATTGCAGGTTGGCTGCGTTTCAACAATAAATGTTTCCTGTTCAGAGGACAAAAGGATGACATTAAAGCCAACTGGTCCTATGCTCGCGCCTTGTGCAAGGGCACAGGAAGGAGATCTGGCTGTAATTGACAGCCAATATGAAAACGGTAAGGCGATCAGCGAGAGCGAAATAATTAATGAATCCCTTCATTTAAACGTTAAAAGCGGATCAGTGGGGTAACTTTTGCCATGTTCCTCTCTTCAATAGACTTCGTGACCAGCCATCTCAGGGACTTGCAGCTCCCAGCATGGATTGGCCTGTCGGATGTTTTGGTGGAGAACCAGTATGGATGGTGTGACGGTATCAGTCCAGTACTGTACACCAACTGGAACAGCAATGAGCCCAACAATGTGGGAGGGATGGTGAGAACCCTATTGGGTATTGCCATACCTATTGGGTATGGCACTGTTTCCCAAACAGCGGGACAGGGCCCATTAGTGGGTCGTGGACACGTTTTATGGGTCCCTTGATTATTATTATTATTATTATTTTTATCATTTCAAAACATTTTCAAAATAACGTTCCCAAAAAAGCAAACATTTTCATGAATAAAAACTAAATTCAATGATTACATGAAGCAATCAAAGAAAACATCTAAGAAATTCCATAAATTAGAAAATCTACAAGACCTTGTAGATCTGCTATTTTCACTAGTTTGTGTCGCGGGGAGACAACAAATTCCTCTTTTGGGTCACAGGCTAAAAAGGTTGAAACCACTGTATTATAGAACTTGACTTAACCCATGCTAGAATGCTTTCTTATCTGTCTTACCTTTCTTTGTAGTTGTTACGTCCCCACCAAAGAGGTCCAGGTGTTTTTTTCCCTACATAAGCCCTCAATGAATTGCATTGAATTGAATGGGGCTATGGGGTGTTATGCTAATTCGCTTATTTCCATCGAAAGAAGTAGTAAAGTGTGCCGCTTGGGATATTATTTACATTATGAAGAAGAGATATATACAAAGAAATTATAATTTTGAGCGATGAAAATAAGCGAATTAGCACGACACCCCATAGCCCCATTCAATTCCCATTCAATTCAATGCAATTCATTTAGGGCTTATGGTAGGGGAAATAGCCAATAAGGAGCTTTTGCACAAAATAACACCTGGACCTCTTTGGTGGTGACGTAACAACTACAAAGAAAGGTAAGAAAGCCTTTTAGTATGGAATTCTCCTTTAACTTGACTTGACTTAAGTCAAGGCGAGTTCTACAACACAAATGTGTGCTGGATTATTTGTCTACCTAAATAGCTTCAGGTTGTATTTTTACTCCTCAACAGGAAGACTGCGTGACGATGACTCACCACCACCTGGTGAGCGGGAAGTGGAACGATGACGCCTGTACCGAGGAGAGGAGCTTTGTGTGTTCCAGGAAGAAATGTCAGTGCTCACTGTTTTACAGCTTCACTCTGGGCTAATCTGACTGGCCAATATCCAGTGGTGTCAAATAAGTAGTCAAATGTTTTCCTCGAGTAACGGTATCAATACTGCAATGCAATCTGTTAGTTGTAAGTAAAGTAAAAGTCTCGAATTCAAAATGTACTTTACAGTACAAAAGTATTGGTATCGAAATGTACTTTAAAGTACCAAAAGCAGAAAGTACTCTCGTGTGTGCCGAATCTGGGTTGTACATGGTTTGTTGCACTCCCTCTGGTGTTGTGGGTGTGGACTTCGTTTACATTAAGGAAGTATTTAGACAGTTACATGGGTATCTTGGTGGTGTATCGAATCTTGTGGACTAGACCCATTGCAAGATGCTGTACTCTGTCGTCGACCCTAAGCCATCCCAGCCTGTCAAAGTGGGCAGGGGTGAGGTTGGTTCGGGGGGTGAGGCCAAGTAGGAGCCCGGCATATTTTTTTTTTGGAGGTCTGGAGCCTTGTTTTAAGGGCCTTTGAGGTGCTGTGGTACCACGAGGTGGATGCATAGTCAAAGAAACCTTGTACGAGGGCTCCTGTTAAGGTCTTCTGGGTGTTTTTGTTGACCAGTGAGGAGATCCTGTAAAGGAATCTTGTTCTTTGATTGACTTTTTTGATTACGTTGCTGGCCATTTTATCACCGGAAAGATTGGCCTCCAGGATGGAACCTACTACAGAGCAGAGCGGCAACGTATCATTGCCGCTTGAATAAATACATACCGGTACATATGCCTACAAGGCTAAAGATAGTCTACCGAGTCTAAGAGTTCCATTACATCTCCACTGTAACGCACTATCCTGAACAGTCTTGCAGAAAACGGCGAGTTTTGAGAAAACAGACTTGACAGGTTTACTTCTGTGAAGCATTTATTTCTGTGAAGCATTTATTTCATATTTACATGTCGATTTCAGCTCTGACACTTATTTCAGACATGCTCTAGTATGTGAGGAGTCAGCCTGTGCTATTAACTCATTTTGCGGGCTGACAAAAAGTTCTACTCGGGTGAAAAGCTGGGATGTGCATGATGGCAGGCTCAGTGAAATCTGGTCACATATGAATATAAACTTTTAATTTCTTCATGGCTTTTAGGCTTCATAAAAAACATGTTGCACAACAAGGCAGATGTGACTAATTATAGCCCTAGAATGTCTGTTACATACATTGCATTATTTCACATACCAGAGCCATATAGATCAATGCTGTAGACTTGCGTTTGCAGCGGCAGCATGGCGGTGTAAATGTGGTCGGCGCTCCGTGTGTACTCTCTCAATAAATGTATATAGATATGAAAGTTGACCATATCTGACTCCCAAGTCTTTGAAATAAAGACTTGGGAGTCCGATATGGTCCTCAACTTTCATATCCATGTGAAGTCATTATCATAAAATGTTTGTTTAGTCAAATATCTCCACTTTTTCACAAGCTGCACCTGGACGGTTTTCTCTCCGGGCAAAGGCACTCGGAATGACATCTAGACTTAATTTATCCAAAATTCCTTTGACCGTCGCAAACGTCGTCAGGGAAACGCAAGTTTGGGGCACAATAGGCAGGTGGTGTGATTAATTACCCAGCACCTATCGCAAGCACCTGCCGATTGTGTGCTTCCCTGGTCAATTTGTGTTGGGTGTGGTCAGAGGAAGATTTGGTGAATTAATTCTGTACCCCCTTTGCCCGGAGTGAAAGGTGTCCGTGTGAATGCGGTGGAAAGGTCGAGATATTTGACTAAATACACGTTTTGTGCCAGAACTTTCACATGGATGTGAACCTAGAGGACAATATCTCACTCCACGTCCCCCTCCCGGCCTACATGCCCTCGGTCCAGACGGGCTTCACGGAGCTCAGCCCGGAGCAGATGGAGAGACTGCAGCAGGAGATCAGAACCATCAAGAGCAGCCACAGGAGAGACCGCGTGAGTTGACTCTTTAACCCATTCTGACCTGAGATCAGATTCTAAAAATGTCTGTTTGAAAATGACAGTTTTCTGAAAAAAGCCATGTTTCTATGTCAGTCGTCAGTCATTTTTCAAAAATAGCAGACCTACAAGCTATGAGCTTGTAGATCTGCTATTTTTCAATAGCTAAAGCACAACATAATGCGAACCCCTTTTGGTGTTTTAAAAGCATTATGTTATACTTGAGCTGTTGGAAAAAATAGCAGATCTACAAGGTCATAGCGCGGCACCGAGTGCCGCGCTATGAGCTTGTAGGTCTGCTATTTTTTTTAAATCGTGAAAATGCGGCACAAATCTTTGAATATATATTCTTTCGAAGTCGGGCCTAAATGGGTTAAAACCCATTTTGCGATTCTACAAAATGTCTTCTAAGATATTCTAGATATTAAAATTATAATTGTCAGGCCTGGGCCGTGGCTCAGCGGTCCAGGCACCTTGGCTGGTATAATCCAGTCTGGCAGTGTGGCCGCGGGTTCGACTCCCGATCCCGACGGCCTTTACTGCATGTCACCCCCCCCATCTCTCTCCCCATTTCCTGTCAGCCTACTGTCTGTCCCTCCATAAAATATATAAAATAAAGGAGAAAGCCACAAAAAAAATGTAATTGGTAATGAATTTTGCACATCTTTTTCACGATTAAAAAAGTAATAGCCAGCCCTGTGTGATGTCTGTGCTCAGACAAGAGGCAAAAAATAAACCCTATTTTTATGTTCTACTTTGTGAGCGCGTGTGCGTGTGTGTGTGTGTGTGTGTGTGTGTGTGTGTGTGTGTGTGTGCCTGTGCGCGTGTGCGTGCGTTGCAGGGTCTC
Organism: Protomyctophum bolini; assembly: GCF_963924005.1. Taxonomy (NCBI): domain Eukaryota; kingdom Metazoa; phylum Chordata; class Actinopteri; order Myctophiformes; family Myctophidae; genus Protomyctophum; species Protomyctophum bolini. The sequence continues at coordinate 87,816 of NW_027666171.1, forward strand.
CAGGACAGTGGTCATCGGGTGACTCCAGTGTCCAGTGGATCAGGCCTGCTGCTCAGCCAGTCTCATCTGACCTCAGCCCTGCTGACCACCAGACCCTCGCTCAGCAAGGCTGACTGGACCTCGTACAGCAACCTGTGAGTACAACAAAAAACAACACATGTATTTCAAGGACTTCCATAACTCTGAGAATGTGCAAAGTAAAACAGTGGCCTATACAATTTGGCGGCGCATACATACACACACACACACACACACACACACACGCACCTACCAACCTCGCACCCTCACACACCTCCGCCCCTTAGCGACACCTGCATCACAGGCCACCGTTCTCACTGTTACCCCACTGGCATGCTTCCTCTAGCTACCGCAGCAACACAACAAACAGTGGCCTATACAATTTGGCGGCGCATACATACACACACACACACACACACGACACACCTACCGCCGCAACACAACAACAGTGGCATACAGTACACAGCATGCAGCGCAACACACTTTCTTTCACGGATTTCGCAACGCACGCGTGCGTGGGTCACACACTGACGGAGCCGTGGGTCACACACGTTGCCTTCCGAAGTTCCGCCAGGTACCAGCCCAGGTAAATAATTCCTTCCAGGCAGCTATACTTTTGCAACGCACGTGTGTGTGTGTGTGTGTGTACTTTCGCCACGCGCGTGTGTGTGTTTCGCTACTTTCGCAACGCACGTGTGTGTGTGTGTGTGTGTGTGTGTGTGTGTGTGTGTGTAGAGAATGAGCCACTGTGCCACATCATAGTTTACGGTAATGCATGGGGGGAGTTCCCCCATGTCCCCAGCTACATTATAATTTAGAACCCAATGGAACCACACCAAATTAACTGATTTACACTCAATAGTAATGGGGGTCTCATGTAACTCAGAGACAGCGACATACAATTGACCCATTTACACTCTCACATTTAACAGACATACAAATGCCATTCAATGGGGGGCTCCACAGGCATCTTCACCTTTCAAATGTCTCCACGTATATTTGTTACATCTGTGTGTGTGTGTGTGTGTGTGTGTGTGTGTGTGTGTGTGTGTGTGTGTGTGCCAACACTATGTACTATTTACATTACTGCAAATAACTGATTAAATCAAGTCAATAGTCAATACACAACTCCACTGCCTTACATACCGTACTTCCCAGACCATCCCTGCAGCCCGTGTATCACCCCTATTACCTTCATAATTGTTCACTATCTATTACATTACTGCAAATAACTGATTAAATCAAGTCAATAGTCAATACACAACTCCACTGCCTTACATACTGCTCTGTACTTCCCAGACCATCCCTGCAGCCAGTAACGTGTGTAGTTTGTGTACCTGCCCAACACGCTATCTTCACATCCTCTACACCACTGCGACTCATGGATACCACAATGGATACTACAACACCATCCTCAGACAAAAAAGGTACACATTTATTTACTCTGTCTGTGTGTTTCCTTCAATCCACATTATGTCTGTGTCATAGCCAACGTGTGCTGTCCTTTACATAGTATGCCGTACGATATGGGCTCTAGCCCATGGTCCAAAATGATGAGAAACGAGGATAACCTTTTTTTTCAAAATAAAAAAAAACATGGGCTATAACCCATCGTTTTTTTCATTTTTTAATTTTTGTCAAATCCTCAAAAATGATGAAAAACGGCGTGCTATAGTATGCCCTACGATATGGGCTATAGCCCATGGTCCAAAATTATGAGAAACGAGGATAACCTTTTTTTTTCAAAATTTCAAAAAACATGGGCTATAACCCATCGTTTTTTTCATTTGTTTCAAATCCTCAAAAATGATGAAAAACGGCGTCCTATAGTATGCCCTACGATATGGGCTACAGCCCATGGTCCAAAATGATGAGAAACGAGGATAACTTTTTTTTCCAAAATTTCAAAAAACATGGGCTATAACCCATCGTTATTTTTCATTTTGTCATTTTTTTTCAAAGCCTCAAAAATGATGAAAAACGGCGTGCTATAGTATGCCGTACTATAGCCCATATCGTACGGCATACTATGGCACGCCGTTTTTCATCATTTTTGAGGATTTGAAAAAAATGAAAAAATGAAAAAAACGATGGGTTATAGCCCATGTTTTTTGAAATTTTGAAAAAATAATTTAGCCTCGTTTCTCATCATTTTGGACCGTGGGCTATAGCCCATATCGTACGGCATACTATAGCGCGCCGTTTTTCATCATTTTTGAAGATTTGAAAAAAATGACGAAATGACAAAAACGATGGGTTATAGCCCATGTTTTTTGAAATGTTGAAAAAATAATTTAGCCTCGTTTCTCATCATTTTGGACCGTGGGCTATAGCCCATATCGTACGGCATACTATAGCGCGCCGTTTTTCATCATTTTTGAAGATTTGAAAAAAATGACGAAATGACAAAAACGATGGGTTATAGCGCATGTTTTTTGAAATTTTGAAAAAATAATTTAGCCTCGTTTCTCATCATTTTGGACCGTGGGCTATAGCCCATATCGTACGGCATACTATAGCGCGCCGTTTTTCATAATTTTTGAAGATTTAAAAATAATGACAAAAACGATGGGTTATAGCCCATGTTTTTTGAAATTTTGAAAAAATAATTTAGCCTCGTTTCTCATCATTTTGGACCGTGGGCTATAGCCCATATCGTACGGCATACTATAGCGCGCCGTTTTTCATCATTTTTGAAGATTTGAAAAAAATGACGAAATGACAAAAACGATGGGTTATAGCCCATGTTTTTTGAAATTTTGAAAAAATAATTTAGCCTCGTTTCTCATCATTTTGGACCGTGGGCTATAGCGCATATCGTACGGCATACTATAGCGCGCCGTTTTTCATCATTTTTGAAGATTTGAAAAAAATGACGAAATGACAAAAACGATGGGTTATAGCCATAGAGTTATTATACAATAGAGAAGACACCCAGAGGAAATCCTGAAGCGCAATGGACATAGTGGCCGAAGAAGGTATTGCAGTTTGGTAAGGTTTGGTCCTCAAACACATGAACGCGCACTAGGCTCCGCCCACTCCAGCAAGTTTCAGCCAGCTCTCTGAGCTCTGCCCCAGAGCGGAGCGCTGAGTGAGAGACCGACCGCATTAAAACCAGGAAATGTCGCATCAGGACTTTTGCTAATTACTTATTATTCTGTGTATATAAAATATAGATAATTTGTCTAATCTCTAGTTACATCAATATTGTTCTTGTAAAATAGTTGGTTTGTGACCAAGTATTAAGATTATAAAGATCGCTTATGTCATTTTGACTGCCAGGGACTTCCCATTCACTTACCATAGGCTTTTTCTGTAGAACTCCCGAGTCCGAATTAAAAAAAAAAAAAATTAAATAGCAGCTGTACATGAAATGTTAATGTTGATTTAGCATCAACATGATTATTTACCGATATAAATACATGGTTTGATAACCTACAAGTAGGCGAAAGTCATTTTCTGCCAGGCGTATGTCTCTCCATCTACCCCGTCTTCAAGCCTCCATCCCTGGGCAGAGGTTGAATGATTGACTGGTGGTCGTGGAGCTCTGTGCAGTGCCGTCTCTTTACAGTCTAAAATCAATGGTTAAATTATTCCATAACACTGAAAATGATCAATTTTCCAATTAAAATCAAATTATGGTTAAGTGTGTAAATTACATTTATTCTGTTTGGACAAAGTGCAGTTAAGAAAAGGTGGAGATCAAGGAAGAATTTCTCAATGTCACATGTGAAGTGTAAAACTGGGAATTTCACCCAAGGAATCCATGATGAAGTGCTAAGATAACCACAATAATAACCCAGATTCGTATTGATGTGCTTACCGAGATAATCAAAATGCTTTCATTTTAAACCAACCTCTGAATTAAAACATTGGGTTCTGCAAAAGTCACAGATCAAATTGCAATGATTTTTAAAATAATCTATTATTCACACTGGATAAACAACAGTGGGACTGGAATACTGTACATCCAGTTTTGAGACATATTTCCTATGCACATATATGAACCTGAATGGCATAGAATAGCCTACGCAGCATTTATTCTGCATATCAGATATTGGAATATGTTCATATTGTCTAAAGAACCAAAAACAATATCTGTCTGGTCAAGCAGTAGATCATGTATGATTTGGTATTTTTGTTAGTAATATGTCTAAAAAGTCATTGCTCATAGTGGTGCGCAAATTGGCATGACAAGTGTCAAAGTGCTCTTTTTTAAACTATATTGACATTCTTTTTCAATTACAATTTTACAATTGGGACAATATTGTCACACTTTAAATATTATTTTGTTATATAAATATATAGTTTGTATTACATTTGTTGGTTGTCTGATACATATTTAATATTTATTATATTTGCATTCATAGTGCTACAAGTGCTATGAAAAAGAACCCATCATTTATTGTATTTTGGCATTTTATTAGAGATCTGTAGCATTATTATTTAATAGTTTAGAGTGGTGCTGTGACCTTGCATTTGCCATGCAGGCTTAAAGTGTTCTTCAGAGCTAAAATTGTTCTACATTGTCATTGGTAAAGTGTATTTGTAAAATGTATGTAGCCTATATTTTCACTTTCTTCTAAATGTGAATTAGCAAAAGTATAAAGTCCCTTTAAAAGCAAATATTCAACTGCAGCACTGCACCACACCACACAATAACACAAGTTGGAATGAACTTCAGTTTATTGCATTAATATTATATTATATGGTGTGTAAACAGTTCATAGAGGTGTATAAAAATAACGAATTTAAAGAATCGGATACATCCATGTTCTTAATCTATTCAAAATGCTAATATGATAAAAACAGCTATGGTTTTATATTTCCTTTCCGAAAACACTGGGGGGGGCAGACGATCCTATACCATCTATGCCTGGCATAGACTGTACGCCTGACGCTGACCCGATCCAAAAAGCTTTCTACCCAATACCGCCCCCAGCTGGCAGTGTCAGGTTAAGACGAGTCTGCTGCCAACATAGCGATGCGCGTTCACCACGAGTAGCACGCACACGCACACACGCACGATGCTAGTTCATGTGTCGGTCGTCGCGCGTTCATGTGTTTGAGGACAAAAATCCAGAATGCACACTGCTCCTAAACCGGAAGGAGGAGTGGATTCGCCTCATGCGCTTCTGAGCAACTCAATGCAAGTGGACGGGAGGAGAACTTGGGTGTCTTCTCTATTGTATATATACTCTATGGTTATAGCCCATGTTTTTTGAAATTTTGAAAAAATAATTTAGCCTCGTTTCTCATCATTTTGGACCGTGGGCTATAGCCCATATCGTACGGCATACTATAGCGCGCCGTTTTTCATCATTTTTGAAGATTTGAAAAAAATGACGAAATGACAAAAACGATGGGTTATAGCCCATGTTTTTTGAAATTTTGAAAAAATAATTTAGCCTCGTTTCTCATCATTTTGGACCGTGGGCTATAGCCCATATCGTACGGCATACTATAGCGCGCCGTTTTTCATCATTTTTGAAGATTTGAAAAAAATGACAAAATGACAAAAACGATGGGTTATAGCCCATGTTTTTTGAAATTTTGAAAAAATAATTTAGCCTCGTTTCTCATCATTTTGGACCGTGGGCTATAGCCCATATCGTACGGCATACTATAGCGCGCCGTTTTTCATCATTTTTGAGGATTTGAAAAAAATGACGAAATGACAAAAACGATGGGTTATAGCCCATGTTTTTTGAAATTTTGAAAAAATAATTTAGCCTCGTTTCTCATAATTTTGGACCGTGGGCTATAGCCCATATCGTACGGCATACTATAGCGCGCCGTTTTTCATCATTTTTGAAGATTTGAAAAAAATGACGAAATGACAAAAACGATGGGTTATAGCCCATGTTTTTTGAAATTTTGAAAAAATAATTTAGCCTCGTTTCTCATCATTTTGGACCGTGGGCTATAGCCCATATCGTACGGCATACTATAGCGCGCCGTTTTTCATCATTTTTGAAGATTTGAAAAAAATGACGAAATGACAAAAACGATGGGTTATAGCCCATGTTTTTTGAAATTTTGAAAAAATAATTTAGCCTCGTTTCTCATCATTTTGGACCGTGGGCTATAGCCCATATCGTACGGCATACTATAGCGCGCCGTTTTTCATCATTTTTGAAGATTTGAAAAAAATGACGAAATGACAAAAACGATGGGTTATAGCCCATGTTTTTTGAAATTTTGAAAAAATAATTTAGCCTCGTTTCTCATCATTTTGGACCGTGGGCTATAGCCCATATCGTACGGCATACTATAGCGCGCCGTTTTTCATCATTTTTGAAGATTTGAAAAAAATGACAAAATGACAAAAACGATGGGTTATAGCCCATGTTTTTTGAAATTTTGAAAAAATAATTTAGCCTCGTTTCTCATCATTTTGGACCGTGGGCTATAGCCCATATCGTACGGCATACTATAGCGCGCCGTTTTTCATCATTTTTGAGGATTTGAAAAAAATGACGAAATGACAAAAACGATGGGTTATAGCCCATGTTTTTTGAAATTTTGAAAAAATAATTTAGCCTCGTTTCTCATAATTTTGGACCGTGGGCTATAGCCCATATCGTACGGCATACTATAGCGCGCCGTTTTTCATCATTTTTGAAGATTTGAAAAAAATGACGAAATGACAAAAACGATGGGTTATAGCCCATGTTTTTTGAAATTTTGAAAAAATAATTTAGCCTCGTTTCTCATCATTTTGGACCGTGGGCTATAGCCCATATCGTACGGCATACTATAGCGCGCCGTTTTTCATCATTTTTGAAGATTTGAAAAAAATGACGAAATGACAAAAACGATGGGTTATAGCCCATGTTTTTTGAAATTTTGAAAAAATAATTTAGCCTCGTTTCTCATCATTTTGGACCGTGGGCTATAGCCCATATCGTACGGCATACTATAGCGCGCCGTTTTTCATCATTTTTGAAGATTTGAAAAAAATGACGAAATGACAAAAACGATGGGTTATAGCCCATGTTTTTTGAAATTTTGAAAAAATAATTTAGCCTCGTTTCTCATCATTTTGGACCGTGGGCTATAGCGCATATCGTACGGCATACTATAGCGCGCCGTTTTTCATCATTTTTAAAGATTTGAAAAAAATGACGAAATGACAAAAACGATGGGTTATAGCCCATGTTTTTTGAAATTTTGAAAAAATAATTTAGCCTCGTTTCTCATCATTTTGGACCGTGGGCTATAGCCCATATCGTACGGCATACTATAGCGCGCCGTTTTTCATCATTTTTGAAGATTTGAAAAAAATGACGAAATGACAAAAACGATGGGTTATAGCCCATGTTTTTTGCAATTTTGAAAAAATAATTTAGCCTCGTTTCTCATCATTTTGGACCGTGGGCTATAGCCCATATCGTACGGCATACTATAGCGCGCCGTTTTTCATCATTTTTGAAGATTTGAAAAAAATGACGAAATGACAAAAACGATGGGTTATAGCCCATGTTTTTTGAAATTTTGAAAAAATAATTTAGCCTCGTTTCTCATCATTTTGGACCGTGGGCTATAGCCCATATCGTACGGCATACTATAGCGCGCCGTTTTTCATCATTTTTGAAGATTTGAAAAAAATGACGAAATGACAAAAACGATGGGTTATAGCCCATGTTTTTTGAAATTTTGAAAAAATAATTTAGCCTCGTTTCTCATCATTTTGGACCGTGGGCTATAGCCCATATCGTACGGCATACTATAGCGCGCCGTTTTTCATCATTTTTGAAGATTTGAAAAAAATGACAAAATGACAAAAACGATGGGTTATAGCCCATGTTTTTTGAAATTTTGAAAAAATAATTTAGCCTCGTTTCTCATAATTTTGGACCGTGGGCTATAGCCCATATCGTACGGCATACTATAGCGCGCCGTTTTTCATCATTTTTGAAGATTTGAAAAAAATGACGAAATGACAAAAACGATGGGTTATAGCCCATGTTTTTTGAAATTTTGAAAAAATAATTTAGCCTCGTTTCTCATCATTTTGGACCGTGGGCTATAGCCCATATCGTACGGCATACTATAGCGCGCCGTTTTTCATCATTTTTGAAGATTTGAAAAAAATGACGAAATGACAAAAACGATGGGTTATAGCCCATGTTTTTTGAAATTTTGAAAAAATAATTTAGCCTCGTTTCTCATCATTTTGGACCGTGGGCTATAGCCCATATCGTACGGCATACTATAGCGCGCCGTTTTTCATCATTTTTGAAGATTTGAAAAAAATGACGAAATGACAAAAACGATGGGTTATAGCCCATGTTTTTTGAAAAAATAATTTAGCCTCGTTTCTCATCATTTTGGACCGTGGGCTATAGCGCATATCGTACGGCATACTATAGCGCGCCGTTTTTCATCATTTTTGAAGATTTGAAAAAAATGACGAAATGACAAAAACGATGGGTTATAGCCCATGTTTTTTGAAATTTTGAAAAAATAATTTAGCCTCGTTTCTCATCATTTTGGACCGTGGGCTATAGCCCATATCGTACGGCATACTATAGCGCGCCGTTTTTCATCATTTTTGAAGATTTGAAAAAAATGACGAAATGACAAAAACGATGGGTTATAGCCCATGTTTTTTGCAATTTTGAAAAAATAATTTAGCCTCGTTTCTCATCATTTTGGACCGTGGGCTATAGCCCATATCGTACGGCATACTATAGCGCGCCGTTTTTCATCATTTTTGAAGATTTGAAAAAAATTACGAAATGACAAAAACGATGGGTTATAGCCCATGTTTTTTGAAATTTTGAAAAAATAATTTAGCCTCGTTTCTCATCATTTTGGACCGTGGGCTATAGCCCATATCGTACGGCATACTATAGCGCGCCGTTTTTCATCATTTTTGAAGATTTGAAAAAAATGACGAAATGACAAAAACGATGGGTTATAGCCCATGTTTTTTGAAATTTTGAAAAAATAATTTAGCCTCGTTTCTCATCATTTTGGACCGTGGGCTATAGCCCATATCGTACGGCATACTATAGCGCGCCGTTTTTCATCATTTTTGAAGATTTGAAAAAAATGACGAAATGACAAAAACGATGGGTTATAGCCCATGTTTTTTGAAATTTTGAAAAAATAATTTAGCCTCGTTTCTCATCATTTTGGACCGTGGGCTATAGCCCATATCGTACGGCATACTATAGCGCGCCGTTTTTCATCATTTTTGAAGATTTGAAAAAAATGACGAAATGACAAAAACGATGGGTTATAGCCCATGTTTTTTGAAATTTTGAAAAAATAATTTAGCCTCGTTTCTCATCATTTTGGACCGTGGGCTATAGCCCATATCGTACGGCATACTATAGCGCGCCGTTTTTCATCATTTTTGAAGATTTGAAAAAAATGACGAAATGACAAAAACGATGGGTTATAGCCCATGTTTTTTGAAATTTTGAAAAAATAATTTAGCCTCGTTTCTCATCATTTTGGACCGTGGGCTATAGCCCATATCGTACGGCATACTATAGCGCGCCGTTTTTCATCATTTTTGAAGATTTGAAAAAAATGACGAAATGACAAAAACGATGGGTTATAGCCCATGTTTTTTGAAATTTTGAAAAAATAATTTAGCCTCGTTTCTCATCATTTTGGACCGTGGGCTATAGCCCATATCGTACGGCATACTATAGCGCGCCGTTTTTCATCATTTTTGAAGATTTGAAAAAAATGACGAAATGACAAAAACGATGGGTTATAGCCCATGTTTTTTGAAATTTTGAAAAAATAATTTAGCCTCGTTTCTCATCATTTTGGACCGTGGGCTATAGCCCATATCGTACGGCATACTATAGCGCGCCGTTTTTCATCATTTTTGAAGATTTGAAAAAATGACGAAATGACAAAAACGATGGGTTATAGCCCATGTTTTTTGAAATTTTGAAAAAATAATTTAGCCTCGTTTCTCATCATTTTGGACCGTGGGCTATAGCCCATATCGTACGGCATACTATAGCGCGCCGTTTTTCATCATTTTTGAAGATTTGAAAAAAATGACGAAATGACAAAAACGATGGGTTATAGCCCATGTTTTTTGAAATTTTGAAAAAATAATTTAGCCTCGTTTCTCATCATTTTGGACCGTGGGCTATAGCGCATATCGTACGGCATACTATAGCGCGCCGTTTTTCATCATTTTTGAAGATTTGAAAAAAATGACGAAATGACAAAAACGATGGGTTATAGCCCATGTTTTTTGAAATTTTGAAAAAATAATTTAGCCTCGTTTCTCATCATTTTGGACCGTGGGCTATAGCCCATATCGTACGGCATACTATAGCGCGCCGTTTTTCATCATTTTTGAAGATTTGAAAAAAATGACAAAATGACAAAAACGATGGGTTATAGCCCATGTTTTTTGAAATTTTGAAAAAATAATTTAGCCTCGTTTCTCATCATTTTGGACCGTGGGCTATAGCCCATATCGTACGGCATACTATAGCGCGCCGTTTTTCATCATTTTTGAAGATTTGAAAAAAATGACGAAATGAAAAAAACGATGGGTTATAGCCCATGTTTTTTGAAATTTTGAAAAAATAATTTAGCCTCGTTTCTCATCATTTTGGACCGTGGGCTATAGCCCATATCGTACGGCATACTATAGCGCGCCGTTTTTCATCATTTTTGAAGATTTGAAAAAAATGACAAAATGACAAAAACGATGGGTTATAGCCCATGTTTTTTGAAATTTTGAAAAAATAATTTAGCCTCGTTTCTCATCATTTTGGACCGTGGGCTATAACCCATATCGTACGGCATACTATAGCGCGCCGTTTTTCATCATTTTTGAAGATTTGAAAAAAATGACGAAATGACAAAAACGATGGGTTATAGCCCATGTTTTTTGAAATTTTGAAAAAATAATTTAGCCTCGTTTCTCATCATTTTGGACCGTGGGCTATAGCCCATATCGTACGGCATACTATAGCGCGCCGTTTTTCATCATTTTTGAAGATTTGAAAAAAATGACGAAATGACAAAAACGATGGGTTATAGCCCATGTTTTTTGAAATTTTGAAAAAATAATTTAGCCTCGTTTCTCATCATTTTGGACCGTGGGCTATAGCCCATATCGTACGGCATACTATAGCGCGCCGTTTTTCATCATTTTTGAAGATTTGAAAAAAATGACGAAATGACAAAAACGATGGGTTATAGCCCATGTTTTTTGAAATTTTGAAAAAATAATTTAGCCTCGTTTCTCATCATTTTGGACCGTGGGCTATAGCCCATATCGTACGGCATACTATAGCGCGCCGTTTTTCATCATTTTTGAAGATTTGAAAAAAATGACGAAATGACAAAAACGATGGGTTATAGCCCATGTTTTTTGAAATTTTGAAAAAATAATTTAGCCTCGTTTCTCATCATTTTGGACCGTGGGCTATAGCCCATATCGTACGGCATACTATAGCGCGCCGTTTTTCATCATTTTTGAAGATTTGAAAAAAATGACGAAATGACAAAAACGATGGGTTATAGCCCATGTTTTTTGAAATTTTGAAAAAATAATTTAGCCTCGTTTCTCATCATTTTGGACCGTGGGCTATAGCCCATATCGTACGGCATACTATAGCGCGCCGTTTTTCATCATTTTTGAAGATTTGAAAAAAATGACGAAATGACAAAAACGATGGGTTATAGCCCATGTTTTTTGAAATTTTGAAAAAATAATTTAGCCTCGTTTCTCATCATTTTGGACCGTGGGCTATAGCCCATATCGTACGGCATACTATAGCGCGCCGTTTTTCATCATTTTTGAAGATTTGAAAAAAATGACGAAATGACAAAAACGATGGGTTATAGCCCATGTTTTTTTAAATTTTGAAAAAATAATTTAGCCTCGTTTCTCATCATTTTGGACCGTGGGCTATAGCCCATATCGTACGGCATACTATAGCGCGCCGTTTTTCATCATTTTTGAAGATTTGAAAAAAATGACGAAATGACAAAAACGATGGGTTATAGCCCATGTTTTTTGAAATTTTGAAAAAATAATTTAGCCTCGTTTCTCATAATTTTGGACCGTGGGCTATAGCCCATATCGTACGGCATACTATAGCGCGCCGTTTTTCATAATTTTTGAAGATTTGAAAAAAATGACGAAATGACAAAAACGATGGGTTATAGCCCATGTTTTTTGAAATTTTGAAAAAATAATTTAGCCTCGTTTCTCATCATTTTGGACCGTGGGCTATAGCCCATATCGTACGGCATACTATAGCGCGCCGTTTTTCATCATTTTTGAAGATTTGAAAAAAATGACAAAATGACAAAAACGATGGGTTATAGCCCATGTTTTTTGAAATTTTGAAAAAATAATTTAGCCTCGTTTCTCATCATTTTGGACCGTGGGCGCCCATATCGTACGGCATACTATAGCGTGCCGTTTTTCATCATTTTTGAAGATTTGAAAAAAATGACGAAATGACAAAAACGATGGGTTATAGCCCATGTTTTTTGAAATTTTGAAAAAATAATTTAGCCTCGTTTCTCATCATTTTGGACCGTGGGCTATAGCCCATATCGTACGGCATACTATAGCGCGCCGTTTTTCATCATTTTTGAAGATTTGAAAAAAATGACGAAATGACAAAAACGATGGGTTATAGCCCATGTTTTTTGAAATTTTGAAAAAATAATTTAGCCTCGTTTCTCATCATTTTGGACCGTGGGCTATAGCCCATATCGTACGGCATACTATAGCGCGCCGTTTTTCATCATTTTTGAAGATTTGAAAAAAATGACGAAATGACAAAAACGATGGGTTATAGCCCATGTTTTTTGAAATTTTGAAAAAATAATTTAGCCTCGTTTCTCATCATTTTGGACCGTGGGCTATAGCCCATATCGTACGGCATACTATAGCGCGCCGTTTTTCATCTTTTTTGAAGATTTGAAAAAAATGACGAAATGACAAAAACGATGGGTTATAGCCCATGTTTTTTGAAATTTTGAAAAAATAATTTAGCCTCGTTTCTCATCATTTTGGACCGTGGGCTATAGCCCATATCGTACGGCATACTATAGCGCGCCGTTTTTCATCATTTTTGAAGATTTGAAAAAAATGACGAAATGACAAAAACGATGGGTTATAGCCCATGTTTTTTGAAATTTTGAAAAAATAATTTAGCCTCGTTTCTCATCATTTTGGACCGTGGGCTATAGCCCATATCGTACGGCATACTATGGCACGCCGTTTTTCATCATTTTTGAGGATTTGGAAAAAATGAAAAAAACGATGGGTTATAGCCCATGTTTTTTTAAATTTTGAAACAACCAAAAGTGTCAAATAATGGTTAGAAGCTGTTTTTCAACAACCAAAAGTGTCAAATAATGGTTAATGGAGTTGGAACAACTGATGTTCAGGAGGAGGAGAAACGCGCATTGGCCCTGCCCTTCACGCCACTCTCCTCCCTCCACGTCAATCTACCTGTCCCCTTTTTATACATGCCAAATACCACCCAGAACCCTCCTTGCTTCGCCCGCGTCGCACACTAGCCGCCTTCCTACAGGCTTCTCGCAGGCTTCTCGCAGTGGATCAAACGATTAAAACAAAACTCTCTCCCATCCTTATCAGGTTCCTGCGGGGGGATTTCGTCCATGCGCACCGTAAGACGAACGCCTTACGACGAACGCCACACGACGAGTGCCATTCGACCTCCTCCCCAAAGACTCCAGGGTCGGCGACCCCCCCGGAACCTACACATCCGCATTCATTCATCCCTCCTTCATCCCTCCATCTATTCACTGTCAATAAATTCCTTAAACCTCCCCAATGGCGTGTTTATTCCTACTAGTGAAGAGAAAGTTTAAAAAATCAAAGCAAATACAGGTAATTCGAAAATGTTATTTTTGTACTTTTGTGTTTCTCTTCTTTATATATTACTTTACTGTTGAAATGTAAAATTTACATTTCAACGAAAGGACCTGTAAATGACAACACAAAAACTAAGGCACTGGTGTCATACTTCTGGTTTACCGGAACGGGGTGCAACTCCCTGCAGTGCCCTGCTCAATTTGTTGTATTTACATGGTTCATTGGTGTCCATGGTCTCAGAGGTCATCGCTATAGTCTTAATCATTGTTGAGGATTTAAAAAAAAGTGAAAATCGTTTTTTTTATTATTCTTTTCTTCAAATTCAAATTTCAATTCCATTTCCGCAATTCCGCAATTTCCGCAATTTCCCTAATTTCCGCAATTCCACAATTTCCGCAATTTCCGCAATTACCATTTCCGCAATTCCACAATTTCCGCAATTTCCATTTCCGCAATTCCACAATTTCCGCAATTTCCGCAATTTCCAATTTCCGCAATTTCCAATTTCCGCAATTTCCGTAATTTCCGCAATTTCCGCAATTCCACAATTTCCGCAATTTCCATTTCCGCAATTCCGCAATTTCCGCAATTTCCATTTCCGCAATTTCCCTAATTTCCGCAATTTCCCTAATTTCCGCAATTTCCAATTTACGCAATTTCCAATTTACGCAATTTCCGCAATTTTCAATTTCCGCAATTTCTATTTCCGCAATTTCCGCAATTTCCATTTCCACCATTTCCACCATTTCCGCAATTACCATTTCCACAATTTCCGCAATTTCCGCAATTTCCGGATAACTTTTTTTTTTCAAAATTATAAAAATTGCGGAAATTGCGGAATTTTGAATTTTTTTGAAAAATTGCGAAATTGCGCAATTTTCCGCAATTTCGCAATTTTTGAAATTTTGAAAAAAAAAGTTATCCGGAAATTGCGGAAATTGCGGAAAATGAAAAAAACATGGGCTATAAGCCATCCTTTTTTTTCTAACACTCCGCAATTTGCTAATGTTTCCCATCCTTTCCGGTAAATACAACACATTGAGCAGGGCACTGCAGGGAGTTGAACCCCGTTCCGGTAAACCAGAAGTCCGACACCAGTGCCTTAGTTTTTGTGTTGTTCATTTACAGGTCCAGGTGTGCATATACATGTGCGCCTGTGCGTGTGTAGGTGCACGCTTCAATATAACCCATCGTTTTTTTAATTTTTTCAATATTGTCCAATTCTCCATGAGTAGCTGTCTGTCTGTCTGCCTGTCTATGAGTAGCTGTCTGCCTGCCTGCCAGCCAGCAAGTTGGTTAACAGAAAATAAATTGTTATGGCTGAGTAAAATAAAATACAATATCCATTTCCACCATTTCCACCATTTCCGCAATTACCATTTCCACAATTTCCGCAATTTCCGCAATTTCCGGATAACTTTTTTTTTCAAAATTTCAAAAATTGCGGAAATTGCGGAATTTTGAATTTTGAAAAAAAAAGTTATCCGGAAATTGCGGAAATTGCGGAAAATGAAAAAAACATGGGCTATAAGCCATCCTTTTTTTTCTAACACTCCGCAATTTGCTAATGTTTCCCATCCTTTCCGGTAAATACAACACATTGAGCAGGGCACTGCAGGGAGTTGAACCCCGTTCCGGTAAACCAGAAGTCCGACACCAGTGCCTTAGTTTTTGTGTTGTTCATTTACAGGTCCAGGTGTGCATATACATGTGCGCCTGTGCGTGTGTAGGTGCACGCTTCAATATAACCCATCGTTTTTTTCATTTTTTCAATATTGTCCAATTCTCCATGAGTAGCTGTCTGTCTGTCTGCCTGTCTATGAGTAGCTGTCTGCCTGCCTGCCAGCCAGCAAGTTGGTTAACAGAAAATAAATTGTTATGGCTGAGTAAAATAAAATACAATATCCATTTCCACCATTTCCACCATTTCCGCAATTACCATTTCCACAATTTCCGCAATTTCCGCAATTTCCGGATAACTTTTTTTTTCAAAATTTCAAAAATTGCGGAAATTGCGGAATTTTGAATTTTGAAAAAAAAAGTTATCCGGAAATTGCGGAAATTGCGGAAAATGAAAAAAACATGGGCTATAAGCCATCCTTTTTTTTCTAACACTCCGCAATTTGCTAATGTTTCCCATCCTTTCCGGTAAATACAACACATTGAGCAGGGCACTGCAGGGAGTTGAACCCCGTTCCGGTAAACCAGAAGTCCGACACCAGTGCCTTAGTTTTTGTGTTGTTCATTTACAGGTCCAGGTGTGCATATACATGTGCGCCTGTGCGTGTGTAGGTGCACGCTTCAATATAACCCATCGTTTTTTTCATTTTTTCAATATTGTCCAATTCTCCATGAGTAGCTGTCTGTCTGTCTGCCTGTCTATGAGTAGCTGTCTGCCTGCCTGCCAGCCAGCAAGTTGGTTAACAGAAAATAAATTGTTATGGCTGAGTAAAATAAAATACAATATCCATTTCCACCATTTCCACCATTTCCGCAATTACCATTTCCACAATTTCCGCAATTTCCGGATAACTTTTTTTTTCAAAATTTCAAAAATTGCGGAAATTGCGGAATTTTGAATTTTGAAAAAAAAAGTTATCCGGAAATTGCGGAAATTGCGGAAAATGAAAAAAACATGGGCTATAAGCCATCCTTTTTTTTCTAACACTCCGCAATTTGCTAATGTTTCCCATCCTTTCCGGTAAATACAACACATTGAGCAGGGCACTGCAGGGAGTTGAACCCCGTTCCGGTAAACCAGAAGTCCGACACCAGTGCCTTAGTTTTTGTGTTGTTAATTTACAGGTCCAGGTGTGCATACGCATGTGCGCCTGTGCGTGTGTAGGTGCATATGTGCATTTGTGTGTGCACGCTTCAATGACCACTGTTGGACCCCATGGGGATCAAGGACCTCTGGGAGCCACCCATAATTCTCAACGGTCACAGCGAACTCTTTTTTTAATTTATTTTTAAACATCTGTTTATTATGATTTTTGGCATAAAAGCATTTCAGTAATGATTAACCATAAAATTACAGATCGGACAAAAAATAGCAAAAAACATACAAACAAGAGACTTACAATAAAAGGAGACAAAACATAACTCAAAGAAAAAGACAAAAACAATAAAATTATAACTGACAAGGCTGATGACTACACGGCATTCCGAGGACAGAAACAACATCACTATAAATTCAAAAAAACATTTCTGATGTGAAAAGGAAGACATATGCATACATGTGTACCCACATAGAAAATACAGACGACATATATTAGACGACATTACGGGGCAGAACAACATTCAATTACACCACTTCAGTCCAATGTAACAAGCATCTCAATAATGGGCGACCAGGTTTTTAGATAAAGGTGTTCTTTTTTCGACAAGGTGAATCTAATTTTCTCCATATGCAGCACTCCTCCCAGCTCCCTTAGCCACATGTCAACTGTCGGAGGTTTATCCGATTTCCAGGCTTGTAGTATTAATTTCCTAGCTAACAGTGTTGCGAGTGAGATGGCCTGTGCCTCGTATTAGTTTTTTACTTGATCTGGTTCCATCACACCGAAGAGTGCAACTAGAGGTGCCGGGGGGAAGTCTCTTTTATAAGCTTTAGCCAAGAAATCAAAAATTTCATTCCAGAAACGTTGCAATTTATGACATTGAAGGAACTGATGAGACAAAGTCCCTTGTTCCGTTAAACACTTTCCACACATGGGAGAAGAATCTTTAAAGATTTTGTTTAATTTAGTTGGGGAATAGTGCAGCCTATGAACAATCTTAAATTGAATCAGAGAGTGCCTAACATTGATAGAGCTATGGTGAATGTTGGTGATACAATCCTCCCATACTCCATCTGAAATCTCTATGCCTAATTCTCTTTGCCAATTGTCCTTAAACAAGCTTGAGGATGGGTTAACCACAGTCAGCAAGGTGTCATAGAATTGAGAGAATGCACCTTTTTCAAAGGGCTCAGTGTTGAAGAAACTATCCAAGACTGGATGACTGGGTTGTTGTTGATATTGTGGGACATGCGTTCTAAGAAAATGTCTCAATTGCAAGTAACGGAAGAAATGTGATGATGGGAGCCGGAAGGATTCTCGTATTTGTTGAAAAGAGGCAAGATAACCTTTACCACGACCTTGATTAAAGTATACATTTCGGAGATTCACAATACCTTTCTCCTTCCATGACATAAAAACCGGGTCTGCCAGACCCGGCTGAAAAGCCGGATTGGAACATATAGGAGAATCCAAATATATTTTAGGAGCCTTTGTCAATGCTAAGACCTGAGACCATATTTTCAGAGAGTTTTGAATTATGGGGTTATGTCCATAACTACTTTTCTTGATCTTAATAGGGCTATTAAGTAATGCAGGAAGACACGACCCAGAACAGGATGCATGCTCGATACTAAGCCATGCAGGCAAATTTTCCAGGTTACATCCAGGATAGCAGTCATACCATAGATAAATAAAGTTTAAGTGAGCCGCCATATAGTATAACCTGAATTGAGGGAGTCCAAACCCTCCTTCGTTCTTACTTTTGCATGGATGTGGTCACAGCGAACTCTGTTGCATCACAACTGGTAGCCCATGTTTTTTGAAATTTTGAAAAAAAAAGTTAGCCTCGTTTCTCATCATTTTGGACCATGGGCTATAGCCCATATCGTACGGCATACTATAGCGCGCCGTTTTTCATCATTTTTGAGGATTTGAAAAAAATGACGAAATGACAAAAACGATGGGTTATAGCCCATGTTTTTGAAATTTTGAAAAAAAAAGTTAGCCTCGTTTCTCATCATTTTGGACCATGGGCTATAGCCCATATCGTACGGCTTACTATAGCGCGCCGTTTTTCATCATTTTTGAGGATTTGAAAAAAATGACGAAATGACAAAAACGATGGGTTATAGCCCATGTTTTTTAAAATTTGAAAAAAAAAGTTAGCCTCGTTTCTCATCATTTTGGACCATGGGCTATAGCCCATATCGTACGGCATACTATAGCGCGCCGTTTTTCATCATTTTTGAGGATTTGAAAAAAATGACAAAATTACAAAAACGATGGGTTATAGCCCATGTTTTTTGAAATTTTGAAAAAAAAAGTTAGCCTCGTTTCTCATAATTTTTGACCATGGGCTATAGCCCATATCGTACGGCATACTATAGCGCGCCGTTTTTCATCATTTTTGAGGATTTGAAAAAAATGACAAAATGACAAAAACGATGGGTTATAGCCCATGTTTTTGAAATTTTGAAAAAAAAAGTTAGCCTCGTTTCTCATCATTTTGGACCATGGGCTATAGCCCATATCATACGGCATACTATAGCGCGCCGTTTTTCATCATTTTTGAGGATTTGAAAAAAATGACGAAATGACAAAAACGATGGGTTATAGCCCATGTTTTTTGAAATTTTGAAAAAAAAAGTTAGCCTCGTTTCTCATCATTTTGGACCATGGGCTATAGCCCATATCGTACGGCATACTATAGCGCGCCGTTTTTCATCATTTTTGAGGATTTGAAAAAAATGACAAAATGACAAAAACGATGGGTTATAGCCCATGTTTTATGAAATTTTGAAAAAAAAAGTTAGCCTCGTTTCTCATCATTTTGGACCATGGGCTATAGCCCATATCGTACGGCATACTATAGCGCGCCGTTTTTCATCATTTTTGAGGATTTGAAAAAAATGACGAAATGACAAAAACGATGGGTTATAGCCCATGTTTTTTGAAATTTTGAAAAAAAAAGTTAGCCTCGTTTCTCATCATTTTGGACCATGGGCTATAGCCCATATCGTACGGCATACTATAGCGCGCCGTTTTTCATCATTTTTGAGGATTTGAAAAAAATGACGAAATGACAAAAACGATGGGTTATGGCCCATGTTTTTGAAATTTTGAAAAAAAAAGTTAGCCTCGTTTCTCATCATTTTGGACCATGGGCTATAGCCCATATCGTACGGCATACTATAGCGCGCCATTTTTCATCATTTTTGAGGATTTTAAAAAAATGACGAAATGACAAAAACGATGGGTTATAGCCCATGTTTTTAAAATTTTGGAAAAAAAGTTAGCCTCGTTTCTCATCATTTTGGACCATGGGCTATAGCCCATATCGTACGGCATACTATAGCGCGCCGTTTTTCATCATTTTTGAGGATTTGAAAAAAATGACGAAATGACAAAAACGATGGGTTATAGCCCATGTTTTTGAAATTTTGAAAAAAAAAGTTAGCCTCGTTTCTCATCATTTTGGACCATGGGCTATAGCCCATATCGTACGGCATACTATAGCGCGCCGTTTTTCATCATTTTTGAGGATTTAAAAAAAATGACGAAATGACAAAAACGATGGGTTATAGCCCATGTTTTTTGAAATTTTGAAAAAAAAAGTTAGCCTCGTTTCTCATCATTTTGGACCATGGGCTATAGCCCATATCGTACGGCATACTATAGCGCGCCGTTTTTCATCATTTTTGAGGATTTGAAAAAAATGACGAAATGACAAAAACGATGGGTTATAGCCCATGTTTTTGAAATTTTGAAAAAAAAAGTTAGCCTCGTTTCTCATCATTTTGGACCATGGGCTATAACCCATATCGTACGGCATACTATAGCGCGCCGTTTTTCATCATTTTTGAGGATTTGAAAAAAATGACGAAATGACAAAAACGATGGGTTATAGCCCATGTTTTTGAAATTTTGGAAAAAAAGTTAGCCTCGTTTCTCATCATTTTGGACCATGGGCTATAGCCCATATCGTACGGCATACTATAGCGCGCCGTTTTTCATCATTTTTGAGGATTTGAAAAAAATGACGAAATGACAAAAACGATGGGTTATAGCCCATGTTTTTGAAATTTTGAAAAAAAAAGTTAGCCTCGTTTCTCATCATTTTGGACCATGGGCTATAGCCCATATCGTACGGCATACTATAGCGCGCCGTTTTTCATCATTTTTGAGGATTTGAAAAAAATGACGAAATGACAAAAACGATGGGTTATAGCCCATGTTTTTTGAAATTTTGAAAAAAAAAGTTAGCCTCGTTTCTCATCATTTTGGACCATGGGCTATAGCCCATATCGTACGGCATACTATAGCGCGCCGTTTTTCATCATTTTTGAGGATTTGAAAAAAATGACGAAATGACAAAAACGATGGGTTATAGCCCATGTTTTTGAAATTTTGAAAAAAAAAGTTAGCCTCGTTTCTCATCATTTTGGACCATGGGCTATAGCCCATATCGTACGGCATACTATAGCGCGCCGTTTTTCATCATTTTTGAGGATTTGAAAAAAATGACGAAATGACAAAAACGATGGGTTATAGCCCATGTTTTTGAAATTTTGGAAAAAAAGTTAGCCTCGTTTCTCATCATTTTGGACCATGGGCTATAGCCCATATCGTACGGCATACTATAGCGCGCCGTTTTTCATCATTTTTGAGGATTTGAAAAAAATGACGAAATGACAAAAACGATGGGTTATAGCCCATGTTTTAGAAATTTTGAAAAAAAAAGTTAGCCTCGTTTCTCATCATTTTGGACCATGGGCTATAGCCCATATCGTACGGCATACTATAGCGCGCCGTTTTTCATCATTTTTGAGGATTTGAAAAAAATGACAAAATGACAAAAACGATGGGTTATAGCCCATGTTTTTGAAATTTTGAAAAAAAAAGTTAGCCTCGTTTCTCATAATTTTGGACCATGGGCTATAGCCCATATCGTACGGCATACTATAGCGCGCCGTTTTTCATCATTTTTGAGGATTTGAAAAAAATGACGAAATGACAAAAACGATGGGTTATAGCCCATGTTTTTGAAATTTTGAAAAAAAAAGTTAGCCTCGTTTCTCATCATTTTGGACCATGGGCTATAGCCCATATCGTACGGCATACTATAGCGCGCCGTTTTTCATCATTTTTGAGGATTTGAAAAAAATGACGAAATGACAAAAACGATGGGTTATAGCCCATGTTTTTGAAATTTTGAAAAAAAAAGTTAGCCTCGTTTCTCATAATTTTGGACCATGGGCTATAGCCCATATCGTACGGCATACTATAGCGCGCCGTTTTTCATCATTTTTGAGGATTTGAAAAAAATGACAAAATGACAAAAACGATGGGTTATAGCCCATGTTTTTTGAAATTTTGAAAAAAAAAGTTAGCCTCGTTTCTCATCATTTTGGACCATGGGCTATAGCCCATATCGTACGGCATACTATAGCGCGCCGTTTTTCATCATTTTTGAGGATTTGAAAAAATGACAAAAACGATGGGTTATAGCCCATGTTTTTTGAAATTTTGAAAAAAAAAGTTAGCCTCGTTTCTCATCATTTTGGACCATGGGCTATAGCCCATATCGTACGGCATACTATAGCGCGCCGTTTTTCATCATTTTTGAGGATTTGAAAAAAATGACGAAATGACAAAAACGATGGGTTATAGCCCATGTTTTTGAAATTTTGAAAAAAAAAGTTAGCCTCGTTTCTCATCATTTTGGACCATGGGCTATAGCCCATATCGTACGGCATACTATAGCGCGCCGTTTTTAATCATTTTTGAGGATTTGAAAAAAATGGCAAAATGACAAAAACGATGGGTTATAGCCCATGTTTTTTGAAATTTTGAAAAAAAAAGTTAGCCTCGTTTCTCATCATTTTGGACAATGGGCTATAGCCCATATCGTACGGCATACTATAGCGCGCCGTTTTTCATCATTTTTGAGGATTTGAAAA
Source organism: Protomyctophum bolini (assembly GCF_963924005.1). Taxonomy (NCBI): domain Eukaryota; kingdom Metazoa; phylum Chordata; class Actinopteri; order Myctophiformes; family Myctophidae; genus Protomyctophum; species Protomyctophum bolini. The sequence goes on from NW_027666171.1 coordinate 110,432, forward strand.
AAATGACAAAATGACAAAAACGATGGGTTATAGCCCATGTTTTTGAAATTTTGAAAAAAAAAGTTAGCCTCGTTTCTCATCATTTTGGACCATGGGCTATAGCCCATATCGTACGGCTTACTATAGCGCGCCGTTTTTCATCATTTTTGAGGATTTGAAAAAAATGACGAAATGACAAAAACGATGGGTTATAGCCCATGTTTTTTGAAATTTTGAAAAAAAAAGTTAGCCTCGTTTCTCATCATTTTGGACCATGGGCTATAGCCCATATCGTACGGCATACTATAGCGCGCCGTTTTTCATCATTTTTGAGGATTTGAAAAAAATGACGAAATGACAAAAACGATGGGTTATAGCCCATGTTTTTGAAATTTTGGAAAAAAAGTTAGCCTCGTTTCTCATCATTTTGGACCATGGGCTATAGCCCATATCGTACGGCATACTATAGCGCGCCGTTTTTCATCATTTTTGAGGATTTGAAAAAAATGACGAAATGACAAAAACGATGGGTTATAGTCCATGTTTTTGAAATTTTGAAAAAAAAAGTTAGCCTCGTTTCTCATCATTTTGGACCATGGGCTATAGCCCATATCGTACGGCATACTATAGCGCGCCGTTTTTCATCATTTTTGAGGATTTGAAAAAAATGACAAAATGACAAAAACGATGGGTTATAGCCCATGTTATGATTTCGTACAGTAACAACACAACACCACACACTATAAATCTTACCCAGGTTCTCCATGAAGTTTTCCAATGCGTAGAAGGCCTTGGTGACGTGGCCCACCTTGGCCTGGTTCAGATGGGCCATGTATCCCAGCAGTAGAGGCACCAGCTCTGAACAGTACTTGCCGACGTCCGGCTGGAGAGAAGAGAGAAAGCAACAGAACACTGTCAGAGGTTAATGTAAACGTACTATTAACTGTAGATTAAGTTCAAGTAGACCAGTGCCGGCCTACTTAGGCATTTAGCAGACGCTCTTACTCCAGAGCGACTTACAGTAAGCAAGAAGAACACATGGTAATACATACAAATAGTCTTCGAGGATCATAAGTAAACTAAGAACCTAACATCCGTCTAACAGTAGAATAGCTGTACAATGAAACTACGAATATAGAATATACTACACTATAGAGTAGACATAATATGCCATCTAAATTACATAATGTTAGCCTTTGCAGTGTTTGCAGACGCCTGTATGGTCGTTGAGGCTAGTGCAAGTTCTACGGAAAGGGAACAATGTGAGTTGGGAAAGCATGCTCCACCCGGGTATGCATCCGTTGTCAGAGTCGCTTAAGATACAATGAATGTTCACTGCAACATGCGAAATAATATGTACCAAATAGACAGCATACATACACGCACACACGTTACACGATAGTAAGATCCTGAAGGAGAACGTCATATCTAAAAATATATATATTTTGTATTAGTCTGCAATGAGACGTGTTTCTAATTTGGCTGTGTGCCGTCAACACAACTCAAAATGGTTAAGGAAGGACCATCTAACTCTGTAATGCTAACAAATCAAATGAAGAGGTACAGTAGGCTCACCTGCAGGTGTTCAGAGAACTGTCCCAGGGCGAAAAGACCAGCACTGCGAACCACCTGATTACTGTCCGACAGGCTCTGACAGACCGTCTGCACCATTGACGACAGCAGCCTAATACACACACACACACACACACACACACAGTCACACACACACACACACACACACACACACACACACACACACACACACACACACACACACACACACACACACACACACACACACACAATGTTGGGCTGTCGAGTGTAGGCAGTATCCACAAATGTAGTTATTATAATTGTTGTATATATTTTCTCCAATGATGTGTAAATAATGTGTATAATATGATTTAAATCATAAACTGTAAATTGTATTTTTGTGGTGGGCAACAGGAAGACTTGTTGAATCGGCTATCCCTATATATACAAAGTCAAACAAATAAAAAATACTGCATCATGATCTCACAGGAACATGATGGGACCAACAACGAACAGCTGCAACTCCTCGGATGTCAATCTAAGTTCCTCCATTTACCTGATCCGCCTTGGTGAGGTGTTTCAGAGCCACAATCAGTTTTGGGATGAGCGAGCGCATCAGGTTCTGAGGGACAATACATCACTTCAATCAATACAGATTACAGAAGGTGATGTTTCACTTGTCTTAAATTACATTTTCCATACATAGTGTGAACAAAACATGCAAGTGATCAAGATACAAGCTTATAAATAATGCATCGCCACGTGTTGTGAGGATGTAGATCTGCTATTCGTTATACAACAACATATTGGTTACGGGTGACTGAATGCAATAGTTAATCTGACATAAACTTCCTAATGCTTTTGTTCCGTCTTCAAAGCTTCCCTCAAAGAAAACCTGCGCCAGTTTCCCTTTCACAGTAGCTTCACATGCATGTCCTAATATAGAGGGTATGTGCATGCATAACATTGTTTAATGCAAATCAGATTTTCAGACTTTTCTGTTTGGATGTCAAGGTCAGAAAGTCATTTTTGCCACTCAGTATACTACTCTATGCCCATGGTGACCTGAGATGGAATGATGATGATGCCTCACCATCTCCTCTGAGCCTGTATATGCGGTTATCGCAGTGAGCGTGAGGATGCAGTAGTACAGGGCCGTGGGGTTGTCCAGATCGTCCAACACGGTGCCAAACAGCTGGAGCAGCTGCCGGTAGTGAGGCTTGAAGGGCTCGGGGTTGGACTCCACCACCTTGCTCAACAGCAGGAGGCCCACCTGGGAACACAAAGGACACCTTTAGACTAAATATAAACTTTGGAGACCTAGTGAAATGAAAAATATGTTTTTTCACAGTTTTAGAGCATATCCGTGGTGACATGGGAATACCTAAATTACAATAGATGCCAAAACAATGGGGAAATTTCCATTTGTGTAGGTTTATATCAAAAGTCCCTAAAAAGCTCATTTTAATTACTTCCTGTTCCTGTGAGCAAAAACGTGCTGCGTGATGACATACATAGATTTGTTTTTGGCTTTTGTGCCTTTATTGATAGTATCAAGTGAAGATGGACAGAAAGGGGGAGAGAGAAGGGGAGAGACATGCAGCAAAGGTCGTCATGACCTGAACGGGACTCGAACACGCAACATGCTGTCAGGCAAGAGCCTATTATGTGGCATGCGCCTGGACCACTAGGCCAGCAGGCGCCTGACATACATAAGACTCTTGTGAATATAAATTAATCTTGATTTAATTCACCCATTTGATTCATATAGCTGTACCGTACCTTCCCTCAATCACAGGTTTTGATTACTGAACTACGCCGTTTTTAACCCATTCTGACCTGAGATCAGATTCATACGAGGTTTCCACGGGACACAAACTGGTCTGATTAACCCATTCTGACCTGAGATCAGATTCTAAAAATGTCAGTCGTTCTTCGAATTTTTCAAAAATAGCAGACCTACAAGCTCGTATCGCGCCACTCGGTGGCGCGCTATGAGCTTGTAGATCTGCTATTTTTCAATAGCTAAAGCATAACATGATGCCGACACCAAAATGGGTGCCCGGTCAGAATGGGTTAATCTCATTATTTCAAGATGACATCCAGACCGTATATTACTCATTTTAAACTTGATCAGCACACTAAAATATGTATCCAACATTGAACGTGTGTAGGCGTCGAGGTGACGAACTATCCTGGCGCCCACCGGTGAATCCTGGTAATATAAAATGTGATGGATTTCTCTGAACTTCTACTTGAGGTCTGTATACCTGTCTATCCTGAGGGTTGTTGCTGTTGGTGGACTGGTTGAGGAGTTGGAGGAGAGCTGGCCAGCGGTCAGGTGTCTCATGTTTATCCTGAGGGTTGTTGATGTTGGTGGACTGGTTGAGGAGTTGGAGGAGAGCTGGCCAGCGGTCAGGTGTCTCATGTTTATCCTGAGGGTTGTTGCTGTTGGTGGACTGGTTGAGGAGTTGGAGGAGAGCTGGCCAGCGGTCAGGTGTCTCATGTTTATCCTGAGGGTTGTTGCTGTTGGTGGACTGGCTGAGGAGTTGGAGGAGAGCTGGCCAGCGGTCAGGTGTCTCATGTTTGACCAACACCGCACTCAGCTGGGACAGGGAGTGGCGCACAGAATGTCTGCAACACAGAGACTTGAATGATTGATTGATTGATTGAAATATTTATTAACAGTTTGTAGAATTACAGTACATTTTAAGCACAAACTCAATACAGAGACTGTCAACTGTGAGTGGACGACCCAATTAAGCATTACACTTGTTTACAACAGGGTCCACATTGTTCAATTCATCAAAACATTTAGAGACATACAAATAGACACTTCTATGTAGTCAAAGAACAGAACAGGAATTCATCATGTAGGAGGCAAAGGGAAAGGATACATATACAGTGAGGGGAAAAGGGGGGGGCGGTGGGGGGGATTCAGATTTTACAGAGGCCAGTTTCGAATTGCAGCCATCCGTAGGTGCCCTTTGAGAGCGGTTTTGAAGGAGTCAAGGGATTCACATGTCTTAATGACTGTTGGTAGGGCGTTCCACATTTTGGTGGCATAGGAGCGAAAAGAATGAAGTCCCTTGTTTGTGCCGAATCTGGGTTGTACATGGTTTGTTGCACTCCCTCTGGTGTTGTGGGTGTGGACTTCGTTTACATTATCATGTATCATGGTGGTGTATCGAATCTTGTGGACCAGACCCATTGCAAGATGCTGTACTCTGTCGTCGACCCTAAGCCATCCCAGCCTGTCAAAGTGGGCAGGGGTGAGGTAGGTTCGGGGGGTGAGGCCAAGTAGGAGCCTGACCAGTTTGTTTTGGGAGGTCTGGAGCCTTGTTTTAAGGGCCTTTGAGGTGCTGTGGTACCACGAGGTGGATGCATAGTCAAAGAAACCTTGTACGAGGGCTCCTGTTAAGGTCTTCAAGGTGTTTTTGTTGACCAGTGAGGAGATCCTGTAAAGGAATCTTGTTCTTTGATTGACTTTTTTGATTACGTTGGTGGCCATTTTATCACCGGAAAGATTGGCCTCCAGGATGGAACCTAGGTAGGTAATTTCATCTTTTCGTGTGATAATAGTCACCCACTCTAACCAAGAAGTCATCTGCCTTGCTGAGATTACTATTTGATCCGAAGAGAATGGATTCAGTTTTTCCCAGGTGTAAGGATAGTTTGTTATCAGCAATGAAGGGCCAGTCATTCACATTCAGGCTGTGGTGTATATATTATAACTCATAGATTCACTGTACAGATATTCTACTGTTAGACAGATGCTAGGTTCTTAGCTTGCTCATGATTCTTGATAACTATTTATATGTATTGTTCCATTGTTTCGTTTACTGTAAATCACTCTGGATTAAGAGCGTCTGCTAAAGGCCAAAATTGTAATTGTAAATTGTGTATATATTTACATTGAAGGGGTCAAATACACCGGAGTGACACTCGTGGCAACTTACTCTGACTCTTGTGTGAAAGCTTTTAGCACGGCTGCCTTCAAGCTGCGGCACAATAAAACAAAACCATATCAAATTATCAATCATTATTAATATTCACCTCATTATACAAGCAGTAAGGAGATCGTATTCCAATGTTTTTTATTGGCCATTTCCCCTACCATAAGCCCAATGGGAGGTGTGCTAATTTGCTTATTTCCATCGCTCAAAAATCAATGTAAATAGTATCCCAAGTGGCATTTCGATGGAAATAAGCGAATTAGCACAAAAACCCAACACCCATTGAAGGCTTATATTAGGGGAAATAGCCAATAAAAAACATTGGAATACGATCTCCTTACTGCTTGTATAATGAGGTGAATATTAATAATGATTGATAATTTGATACGGTTGTTTTGTTTTATTGTGCCACAGCTTGAAGGCAGTCGTGCTGCAAGCTGCACTTTTGCACAAAATAACACCTGGACATCTTTGGTGGGGACGTAACCACTACAAATAAAGCCTTCTAGCATGGAATTCTCCTTTAAGGCACCCAATAACTTTGGTGACTGACTGCGCCACACACGGAATATCTCTAATACCTTTCTCTATGATCCGGGCTTATCTTCTTCCAATGTTGTTTCACTCTCATCCTCAGCATCACTGCAGCCGACTGCCGGATCTAAACAAGAGGTGAAAAGATAATAAAATACCAAAGTTATAACACAAGTAGATTTGAAGTTGATCTTCAGAGCATATTTAGAGCTCAGGTTAATAATAAAAACATACCTGAGGGTACTGAGAGCCAGTCATGACAGCACACAGTGCAGGGATGATGGCCGGATCTTTGAAAGCCAGCTTCAGCTGGGCTGTGGCCTGATGTGGGTAAACGGACACCAGACACACATCACTAGTTATGTGACTCAGAAAACACATTTGTCTACACAAACATCATTTCCCTCGTTGATATTACAAGATTGACAGTTTAAACTGTTGACAAAGTTGATTAAAAGCAGTTGTCGGCAGTCTCCCACTCCCACAGCAGACCTCTACATCCAGACAGCGTGTTCTGTCAAAAGCTTGACAAGGAATCCTCCCTATGCAAATAGTAGTTTTGGGCGGTTAGCTTGACAGCTAGCTGTCTGAATTTCCTTAATAACACTTGTGTATTACTATTAAATACGATAATACGCCGGTGAGAGAAGACACTCGAACGGAAGGTGGGTGAGGTTTGGTTGAAGTTGTGTCGTGACACACCGTTCCCCATGCACCACGCGGGCTGAACTATGGATGGATGGAGCTCCTTGCCCTAACCTTCCACATCTTTTCACTCCTCTGCAAACAGATGCCACATGGCCGTATTCCTGGCAACAGAAACATATCATAGGACGGTAGGACCTCTCTCATAAGGCCTGACTCTGTACGATGTGTAATCCACATTATATACGATCTGGTAGCTCTCCTTCAAATGTGATACAAATGGACTTCGTGTCTTCCCTTAGCTCCTAAAACATTATTTGACACTTTTGGTTGTTGAAAAACAGCTTCTAACCATTATTTGACACTTTGGTTGTTGAGAAACAGCTCATAAAACATTATTTTACACTTTTGGTTGTTGAGAAACAGCTCCTAAAACATTATTTGACACTTTTGGTTGTTGAAAAACAGCTTCTAACCATTATTTGACACTTTGGTTGTTGAGAAACAGCTCATAAAACATTATTTTACACTTTTGGTTGTTGAGAAACAGCTCCTAAAACATTATTTGACACTTTTGGTTGTTGAAAAACAGCTTCTAACCATTATTTGACACTTTGGTTGTTGAGAAACAGCTCCTAAAACATTATTTGACACTTTTGGTTGTTGAGAAACAGCTCCTAAAACATTATTTGACACTTTTGGTTGTTGAAAAACAGCTTCTAACCATTATTTGACACTTTGGTTGTTGAGAAACAGCTCCTAAAACATTATTTTACACTTTTGGTTGTTGAGAAACAGCTCCTAAAACATTATTTGACACTTTTGGTTGTTGAAAAACAGCTTCTAACCATTATTTGACACTTTGGTTGTTGAGAAACAGCTTCTAAAACATTATTTTACACTTTTGGTTGTTGAGAAACAGCTCCTAAAACATTATTTGACACTTTTGGTTGTTGAAAAACAGCTTCTAACCATTATTTGACACTTTGGTTGTTGAGAAACAGCTCCTAAAACATTATTTGACACTTTTGGTTGTTGAAAAACAGCTTCTAACCATTATTTGACACTTTGGTTGTTGAGAAACAGCTCCTAAAACATTGACACTTTTGGTTGTTGAGAAACAGCTCCTAAAACATTATTTGACACTTTTGGTTGTTGAAAAACAGCTTCTAACCATTATTTGACACTTTGGTTGTTGAGAAACAGCTCCTAAAACATTATTTTACACTTTTGGTTGTTGAGAAACAGCTCCTAAAACATTATTTGACACTTTTGGTTGTTGAAAAACAGCTTCTAACCATTATTTGACACTTTGGTTGTTGAGAAACAGCTCCTAAAACATTATTTTACACTTTTGGTTGTTGAGAAACAGCTCCTAAAACATTATTTGACACTTTTGGTTGTTGAAAAACAGCTTCTAACCATTATTTGACACTTTGGTTGTTGAGAAACAGCTCCTAAAACATTATTTGACACTTTTGGTTGTTGAAAAACAGCTTCTAACCATTATTTGACACTTTGGTTGTTGAGAAACAGCTCATAAAACATTATTTTACACTTTTGGTTGTTGAGAAACAGCTCCTAAAACATTATTTGACACTTTTGGTTGTTGAAAAACAGCTTCTAACCATTATTTGACACTTTGGTTGTTGAGAAACAGCTCATAAAACATTATTTTACACTTTTGGTTGTTGAGAAACAGCTCCTAAAACATTATTTGACACTTTTGGTTGTTGAAAAACAGCTTCTAACCATTATTTGACACTTTGGTTGTTGAGAAACAGCTCCTAAAACATTATTTTACACTTTTGGTTTTTGAGAAACAGCTCCTAAAACATTATTTGACACTTTTGGTTGTTGAAAAACAGCTTCTAACCATTATTTGACACTTTGGTTGTTGAGAAACAGCTCCTAAAACATTATTTTACACTTTTGGTTGTTGAGAAACAGCTCCTAAAACATTATTTGACACTTTTGGTTGTTGAAAAACAGCTTCTAACCATTATTTGACACTTTGGTTGTTGAGAAACAGCTCCTAAAACATTATTTTACACTTTGGGAGGCAAATTATTTTGGGAGGCAAATTATTTTGGGAGGCAAATTATTTTGGCAAATTATTTTGGGAGGCAAATTATTTTGGGAGGCAAATTATTTTGGCAAATTATTTTGGGAGGCAAATTATTTTGGCAAATTATTTTGGGATGCAAATTATTTTGGCAAATTATTTTGGGAGGCAAATTATTTTGGCAAATTATTTTGGGAGGCAAATTATTTTGGGAGGCAAATTATTTTGGGAGGCAAATTATTTTGGGAGGCAAATTATTTTGGCAAATTATTTTGGGAGGCAAATTATTTTGGCAAATTATTTTGGGAGGCAAATTATTTTGGGATGCAAATTATTTTGGGAGGCAAATTATTTTGGGATGCAAATTATTTTGGCAAATTATTTTGGGAGGCAAATTATTTTGGCAAATTATTTGGGAGGCAAATTATTTTGGCAAATTATTTTGGGAGGCAAATTATTTTGGCAAATTATTTTGGGAGGCAAATTATTTTGGCAAATTATTTTGGCAAATTATTTTGGGAGGCAAATTATTTTGGGAGGCAAATTATTTTGGGAGGCAAATTATTTTGGCAAATTATTTTGGCAAATTATGTTGGGAAATTATTTTGGGAGGCAAATTATTTTGGGAGGCAAATTATTTTGGGATGCAAATTATTTTGGCAAATTATTTTGGGAGGCAAATTATTTTGGGAGGCAAATTATTTTGGGAGGCAAATTATTTTGGCAAATTATTTTGGGAGGCAAATTATTTTGGCAAATTATTTTGGGAGGCAAATTATTTTTGGCAAATTATTTTGGGAGGCAAATTATTTTGGCAAATTATTTTGGGAGGCAAATTATTTTGGCAAATTATTTTGGCAAATTATTTTGGCAAATTATTTTGGGAGGCAAATTATTTTGGCAAATTATTTTGGGAGGCAAATTATTTTGGGAGGCAAATTATTTTGGCAAATTATTTTGGGAGGCTAATTATTTTGGGATGCAAATTATTTTGGCAAATTATTTTGGGAGGCAAATTATTTTGGCAAATTATTTTGGGAGGCAAATTATTTTGGGAGGCAAATTATTTTGGGAGGCAAATTATTTTGGGAGGCAAATTATTTTGGCAAATTATTTTGGGAGGCAAATTATTTTGGCAAATTATTTTGGGAGGCAAATTATTTTGGGAGGCAAATTATTTTGGAAGGCAAATTATTTTGGGAGGCAAATTATTTTGGCAAATTATTTTGGCAAATTATGTTGGGAAATTATTTTGGGAGGCAAATTATTTTGGGAGGCAAATTATTTTGGGATGCAAATTATTTTGGCAAATTATTTTGGGAGGCAAATTATTTTGGGAGGCAAATTATTTTGGGAGGCAAATTATTTTGGCAAATTATTTTGGGAGGCAAATTATTTTGGCAAATTATTTTGGGAGGCAAATTATTTTTGGCAAATTATTTTGGGAGGCAAATTATTTTGGCAAATTATTTTGGGAGGCAAATTATTTTGGCAAATTATTTTGGCAAATTATTTTGGGAGGCAAATTATTTTGGCAAATTATTTTGGGAGGCAAATTATTTTGGCAAATTATTTTGGGAGGCAAATTATTTTGGCAAATTATTTTGGGAGGCTAATTATTTTGGGAGGCAAATTATTTTTGGATGCAAATTATTTTGGCAAATTATTTTGGGAGGCAAATTATTTTGGGAGGCATATTATTTTGGCAAATTATTTTGGGAGGCAAATTATTTTGGCAAATTATTTTGGGAGGCAAATTATTTTGGCAAATTATTTTGGCAAATTATTTTGGGAGGCAAATTATTTTGGGAGGCAAATTATTTTGGCAAATTATTTTGGGAGGCAAATTATTTTGGCAGGCAAATTATTTTGGCAAATTATTTTGGCAAATTATTTTATTATTATTATGCAAGAATTTTGCATTCGTGCGTGCGTGCTACCTGTGTGTTGAAGGCGTCTCCCAGACTGGTGAACAGGTATTCATATCCGTACGCAGCCTTACAGTTGAGCCAGACCACATGGTACACACTCTGACCAATCCACGCAGAGATCACCTCCTTGATGCCGCGGAGACACGCCTCCTACACACACACACACACACACACACATACAAACACACACACACACACACACAGAACTAATGTTTAAACCATAGACTGTAAAAAATATGGACAAAGCGTTCCGCGGGTCTAACGTGAACGTAAAATGAAGCCTGTCAGTCCTTGCAATGGAAGTCGCCATCTTTCTAGATCAGTTTTGGCCCAGTTCAGGCCAGCTGGCCCATTGGCTGGCCCAGACAACGAGGCGGGACTTCCCCCTTCTTCTTCGTTGGTTTTTATTTTGACTCGAGTGGGTGGGGGATTATTTTGTAATCTGCAAATAATAATAATTTGCCTCCCAAAATAATTGCCAAAATAATTTGCCTCCCAAAATAATTTGCCAAAATAATTTGCCTCCCAAAATAATTTGCCAAAGAAACAGCTCCTAAAACATTATTTGACACTTTTGGTTGTTGAAAAACAGCTTCTAACCATTATTTGACACTTTGGTTGTTGAGAAACAGCTCCTAAAACATTATTTGACACTTTTGGTTGTTGAAAAACAGCTTCTAACCATTATTTGACACGTTGGTTGTTGAGAAACAGCTCCTAAAACATTATTTTACACTTTTGGTTGTTGAGAAACAGCTCCTAAAACATTATTTGACACTTTTGGTTGTTGAAAAACAGCTCCTAAAACATTATTTGACACTTTGGTTGTTGAGAAACAGCTCCTAAAACATTATTTTACACTTTTGGTTTTTGAGAAACAGCTCCTAAAACATTATTTGACACTTTTGGTTGTTGAAAAACAGCTTCTAACCATTATTTGACACTTTGGTTGTTGAGAAACAGCTCCTAAAACATTATTTTACACTTTTGGTTGTTGAGAAACAGCTCCTAAAACATTATTTGACACTTTTGGTTGTTGAAAAACAGCTTCTAACCATTATTTGACACTTTGGTTGTTGAGAAACAGCTCCTAAAACATTATTTTACACTTTGGGAGGCAAATTATTTTGGGAGGCAAATTATTTTGGGAGGCAAATTATTTTGGGAGGCAAATTATTTTGGGAGGCAAATTATTTTGGGAGGCAAATTATTTTGGCAAATTATTTTGGGAGGCAAATTATTTTGGGATGCAAATTATTTTGGCAAATTATTTTGGGAGGCAAATTATTTTGGGAGGCAAATTATTTTGGCAAATTATTTTGGGAGGCAAATTATTTTGGCAAATTATTTTGGGAGGCAAATTATTTTGGGATGCAAATTATTTTGGCAAATTATTTTGGCAAATTATTTTGGCAAATTATTTTGGCAAATTATGTTGGGAAATTATTTTGGGAGGCAAATTATTTTGGGAGGCAAATTATTTTGGGATGCAAATTATTTTGGGAGGCAAATTATTTTGGGAGGCAAATTATTTTGGGAGGCAAATTATTTTGGCAAATTATTTTGGGAGGCAAATTATTTTGGCAAATTATTTTGGGAGGCAAATTATTTTTGGCAAATTATTTTGGGAGGCAAATTATTTTGGCAAATTATTTTGGGAGGCAAATTATTTTGGCAAATTATTTTGGCAAATTATTTTGGCAAATTATTTTGGGAGGCAAATTATTTTGGCAAATTATTTTGGGAGGCAAATTATTTTGGCAAATTATTTTGGGAGGCAAATTATTTTGGGAGGCAAATTATTTTGGGAGGCAAATTATTTTGGCAAATTATTTTGGGAGGCTAATTATTTTGGGATGAAAATTATTTTGGCAAATTATTTTGGGAGGCAAATTATTTTGGCAAATTATTTTGGGAGGCAAATTATTTTGGGAGGCAAATTATTTTGGCAAATTATTTTGGCAAATTATTTTGGCAAATTATTTTGGGAGGCAAATTATTTTGGGAGGCAAATTATTTTGGGAGGCAAATTATTTTGGCAAATTATTTTGGCAAATTATGTTGGGAAATTATTTTGGGAGGCAAATTATTTTGGGATGCAAATTATTTTGGCAAATTATTTTGGGAGGCAAATTATTTTGGGAGGCAAATTATTTTGGGAGGCAAATTATTTTGGCAAATTATTTTGGGAGGCAAATTATTTTGGCAAATTATTTTGGGAGGCAAATTATTTTTGGCAAATTATTTTGGGAGGCAAATTATTTTGGCAAATTATTTTGGGAGGCAAATTATTTTGGCAAATTATTTTGGCAAATTATTTTGGCAAATTATTTTGGCAAATTATTTTGGCAAATTATTTTGGGAGGCAAATTATTTTGGCAAATTATTTTGGGAGGCAAATTATTTTGGCAAATTATTTGGGAGGCAAATTATTTTGGCAAATTATTTTGGGAGGCAAATTATTTTGGCAAATTATTTTGGGAGGCAAATTATTTTGGCAAATTATTTTGGCAAATTATTTTGGGAGGCAAATTATTTTGGGAGGCAAATTATTTTGGGAGGCAAATTATTTTGGCAAATTATTTTGGCAAATTATTTTGGCAAATTATGTTGGGAAATTATTTTGGGAGGCAAATTATTTTGGGAGGCAAATTATTTTGGGATGCAAATTATTTTGGGAGGCAAATTATTTTGGGAGGCAAATTATTTTGGGAGGCAAATTATTTTGGCAAATTATTTTGGGAGGCAAATTATTTTGGCAAATTATTTTGGGAGGCAAATTATTTTTGGCAAATTATTTTGGGAGGCAAATTATTTTGGGAGGCAAATTATTTTGGGAGGCAAATTATTTTGGCAAATTATTTTGGCAAATTATTTTGGCAAATTATTTTGGGAGGCAAATTATTTTGGCAAATTATTTTGGGAGGCAAATTATTTTGGCAAATTATTTTGGGAGGCAAATTATTTTGGGAGGCAAATTATTTTGGGAGGCAAATTATTTTGGCAAATTATTTTGGGAGGCTAATTATTTTGGGATGAAAATTATTTTGGCAAATTATTTTGGGAGGCAAATTATTTTGGCAAATTATTTTGGGAGGCAAATTATTTTGGGAGGCAAATTATTTTGGGAGGCAAATTATTTTGGCAAATTATTTTGGGAGGCAAATTATTTTGGCAGGCAAATTATTTTGGGAGGCAAATTATTTTGGCAAATTATTTTGGGAGGCAATTTATTTTGGCAAATTATTTTGGGAGGCAAATTATTTTGCGAGGCAAATTATTTTGGGAGGCAAATTATTTTGGGAGGCAAATTATTTTGGGAGGCAATTTGGGAGGCAAATTATTTTGGGAGGCAAATTATTTTGGCAAATTATTTTGGTTGTTGAGAAACAGCTCCTAAAACATTATTTGACACTTTTGGTTGTTGAAAAACAGCTTCTAAAACATTATTTGACACTTTGGTTGTTGAGAAACAGCTCCTAAAACATTATTTTACACTTTTGGTTGTTGAGAAACAGCTCCTAAAACATTATTTGACACTTTTGGTTGTTGAAAAACAGCTTCTAACCATTATTTGACACTTTGGTTGTTGAGAAACAGCTCCTAAAACATTATTTTACACTTTTGGTTGTTGAGAAACAGCTCCTAAAACATTATTTGACACTTTTGGTTGTTGAAAAACAGCTTCTAACCATTATTTGACACTTTGGTTGTTGAGAAACAGCTCCTAAAACATTATTTTACACTTTTGGTTGTTGAGAAACAGCTCCTAAAACATTATTTGACACTTTTGGTTGTTGAAAAACAGCTTCTAACCATTATTTGACACTTTGGTTGTTGAGAAACAGCTCCTAAAACATTATTTGACACTTTTGGTTGTTGAGAAACAGCTCCTAAAACATTATTTGACACTTTTGGTTGTTGAAAAACAGCTTCTAACCATTATTTGACACTTTGGTTGTTGAGAAACAGCTCCTAAAACATTATTTTACACTTTTGGTTGTTGAGAAACAGCTCCTAAAACATTATTTGACACTTTTGGTTGTTGAAAAACAGCTTCTAACCATTATTTGACACTTTGGTTGTTGAGAAACAGCTTCTAAAACATTATTTTACACTTTTGGTTGTTGAGAAACAGCTCCTAAAACATTATTTGACACTTTTGGTTGTTGAAAAACAGCTTCTAACCATTATTTGACACTTTGGTTGTTGAGAAACAGCTCCTAAAACATTATTTGACACTTTTGGTTGTTGAAAAACAGCTTCTAACCATTATTTGACACTTTGGTTGTTGAGAAACAGCTCCTAAAACATTGACACTTTTGGTTGTTGAGAAACAGCTCCTAAAACATTATTTGACACTTTTGGTTGTTGAAAAACAGCTTCTAACCATTATTTGACACTTTGGTTGTTGAGAAACAGCTCCTAAAACATTATTTTACACTTTTGGTTGTTGAGAAACAGCTCCTAAAACATTATTTGACACTTTTGGTTGTTGAAAAACAGCTTCTAACCATTATTTGACACTTTGGTTGTTGAGAAACAGCTCCTAAAACATTATTTTACACTTTTGGTTGTTGAGAAACAGCTCCTAAAACATTATTTGACACTTTTGGTTGTTGAAAAACAGCTTCTAACCATTATTTGACACTTTGGTTGTTGAGAAACAGCTCCTAAAACATTATTTTACACTTTTGGTTATTGAGAAACAGCTCCTAAAACATTATTTGACACTTTTGGTTGTTGAAAAACAGCTTCTAACCATTATTTGACACTTTGGTTGTTGAGAAACAGCTCATAAAACATTATTTTACACTTTTGGTTGTTGAGAAACAGCTCCTAAAACATTATTTGACACTTTTGGTTGTTGAAAAACAGCTTCTAACCATTATTTGACACTTTGGTTGTTGAGAAACAGCTCATAAAACATTATTTTACACTTTTGGTTGTTGAGAAACAGCTCCTAAAACATTATTTGACACTTTTGGTTGTTGAAAAACAGCTTCTAACCATTATTTGACACTTTGGTTGTTGAGAAACAGCTCCTAAAACATTATTTTACACTTTTGGTTTTTGAGAAACAGCTCCTAAAACATTATTTGACACTTTTGGTTGTTGAAAAACAGCTTCTAACCATTATTTGACACTTTGGTTGTTGAGAAACAGCTCCTAAAACATTATTTTACACTTTTGGTTGTTGAGAAACAGCTCCTAAAACATTATTTGACACTTTTGGTTGTTGAAAAACAGCTTCTAACCATTATTTGACACTTTGGTTGTTGAGAAACAGCTCCTAAAACATTATTTTACACTTTGGGAGGCAAATTATTTTGGGAGGCAAATTATTTTGGGAGGCAAATTATTTTGGCAAATTATTTTGGGAGGCAAATTATTTTGGGAGGCAAATTATTTTGGCAAATTATTTTGGGAGGCAAATTATTTTGGCAAATTATTTTGGGATGCAAATTATTTTGGCAAATTATTTTGGGAGGCAAATTATTTTGGCAAATTATTTTGGGAGGCAAATTATTTTGGGAGGCAAATTATTTTGGGAGGCAAATTATTTTGGGAGGCAAATTATTTTGGCAAATTATTTTGGGAGGCAAATTATTTTGGCAAATTATTTTGGGAGGCAAATTATTTTGGGATGCAAATTATTTTGGGAGGCAAATTATTTTGGGATGCAAATTATTTTGGCAAATTATTTTGGGAGGCAAATTATTTTGGCAAATTATTTGGGAGGCAAATTATTTTGGCAAATTATTTTGGGAGGCAAATTATTTTGGCAAATTATTTTGGGAGGCAAATTATTTTGGCAAATTATTTTGGCAAATTATTTTGGGAGGCAAATTATTTTGGGAGGCAAATTATTTTGGGAGGCAAATTATTTTGGCAAATTATTTTGGCAAATTATGTTGGGAAATTATTTTGGGAGGCAAATTATTTTGGGAGGCAAATTATTTTGGGATGCAAATTATTTTGGCAAATTATTTTGGGAGGCAAATTATTTTGGGAGGCAAATTATTTTGGGAGGCAAATTATTTTGGCAAATTATTTTGGGAGGCAAATTATTTTGGCAAATTATTTTGGGAGGCAAATTATTTTTGGCAAATTATTTTGGGAGGCAAATTATTTTGGCAAATTATTTTGGGAGGCAAATTATTTTGGCAAATTATTTTGGCAAATTATTTTGGCAAATTATTTTGGCAAATTATTTTGGGAGGCAAATTATTTTGGCAAATTATTTTGGGAGGCAAATTATTTTGGGAGGCAAATTATTTTGGCAAATTATTTTGGGAGGCTAATTATTTTGGGATGCAAATTATTTTGGCAAATTATTTTGGGAGGCAAATTATTTTGGCAAATTATTTTGGGAGGCAAATTATTTTGGCAAATTATTTTGGGAGGCAAATTATTTTGGGAGGCAAATTATTTTGGCAAATTATTTTGGGAGGCAAATTATTTTGGCAAATTATTTTGGGAGGCAAATTATTTTGGGAGGCAAATTATTTTGGAAGGCAAATTATTTTGGGAGGCAAATTATTTTGGCAAATTATTTTGGCAAATTATGTTGGGAAATTATTTTGGGAGGCAAATTATTTTGGGAGGCAAATTATTTTGGGATGCAAATTATTTTGGCAAATTATTTTGGGAGGCAAATTATTTTGGGAGGCAAATTATTTTGGGAGGCAAATTATTTTGGCAAATTATTTTGGGAGGCAAATTATTTTGGCAAATTATTTTGGGAGGCAAATTATTTTTGGCAAATTATTTTGGGAGGCAAATTATTTTGGCAAATTATTTTGGGAGGCAAATTATTTTGGCAAATTATTTTGGCAAATTATTTTGGGAGGCAAATTATTTTGGCAAATTATTTTGGGAGGCAAATTATTTTGGCAAATTATTTTGGGAGGCAAATTATTTTGGGAGGCAAATTATTTTGGCAAATTATTTTGGGAGGCTAATTATTTTGGGAGGCAAATTATTTTTGGATGCAAATTATTTTGGCAAATTATTTTGGGAGGCAAATTATTTTGGGAGGCATATTATTTTGGCAAATTATTTTGGGAGGCAAATTATTTTGGCAAATTATTTTGGGAGGCAAATTATTTTGGCAAATTATTTTGGCAAATTATTTTGGGAGGCAAATTATTTTGGGAGGCAAATTATTTTGGCAAATTATTTTGGGAGGCAAATTATTTTGGCAGGCAAATTATTTTGGCAAATTATTTTGGCAAATTATTTTATTATTATTATGCAAGAATTTTGCATTCGTGCGTGCGTGCTACCTGTGTGTTGAAGGCGTCTCCCAGACTGGTGAACAGGTATTCATATCCGTACGCAGCCTTACAGTTGAGCCAGACCACATGGTACACACTCTGACCAATCCACGCAGAGATCACCTCCTTGATGCCGCGGAGACACGCCTCCTACACACACACACACACACACACACATACAAACACACACACACACACACAGAACTAATGTTTAAACCATAGACTGTAAAAAATATGGACAAAGCGTTCCGCGGGTCTAACGTGAACGTAAAATGAAGCCTGTCAGTCCTTGCAATGGAAGTCGCCATCTTTCTAGATCAGTTTTGGCCCAGTTCAGGCCAGCTGGCCCATTGGCTGGCCCAGACAACGAGGCGGGACTTCCCCCTTCTTCTTCGTTGGTTTTTATTTTGACTCGAGTGGGTGGGGGATTATTTTGTAATCTGCAAATAATAATAATTTGCCTCCCAAAATAATTGCCAAAATAATTTGCCTCCCAAAATAATTTGCCAAAATAATTTGCCTCCCAAAATAATTTGCCAAAGAAACAGCTCCTAAAACATTATTTGACACTTTTGGTTGTTGAAAAACAGCTTCTAACCATTATTTGACACTTTGGTTGTTGAGAAACAGCTCCTAAAACATTATTTGACACTTTTGGTTGTTGAAAAACAGCTTCTAACCATTATTTGACACGTTGGTTGTTGAGAAACAGCTCCTAAAACATTATTTTACACTTTTGGTTGTTGAGAAACAGCTCCTAAAACATTATTTGACACTTTTGGTTGTTGAAAAACAGCTCCTAAAACATTATTTGACACTTTGGTTGTTGAGAAACAGCTCCTAAAACATTATTTTACACTTTTGGTTTTTGAGAAACAGCTCCTAAAACATTATTTGACACTTTTGGTTGTTGAAAAACAGCTTCTAACCATTATTTGACACTTTGGTTGTTGAGAAACAGCTCCTAAAACATTATTTTACACTTTTGGTTGTTGAGAAACAGCTCCTAAAACATTATTTGACACTTTTGGTTGTTGAAAAACAGCTTCTAACCATTATTTGACACTTTGGTTGTTGAGAAACAGCTCCTAAAACATTATTTTACACTTTGGGAGGCAAATTATTTTGGGAGGCAAATTATTTTGGGAGGCAAATTATTTTGGGAGGCAAATTATTTTGGGAGGCAAATTATTTTGGGAGGCAAATTATTTTGGGAGGCAAATTATTTTGGGATGCAAATTATTTTGGCAAATTATTTTGGGAGGCAAATTATTTTGGGAGGCAAATTATTTTGGGAGGCAAATTATTTTGGCAAATTATTTTGGGAGGCAAATTATTTTGGCAAATTATTTTGGGAGGCAAATTATTTTGGGATGCAAATTATTTTGGCAAATTATTTTGGCAAATTATTTTGGCAAATTATTTTGGCAAATTATGTTGGGAAATTATTTTGGGAGGCAAATTATTTTGGGAGGCAAATTATTTTGGGATGCAAATTATTTTGGGAGGCAAATTATTTTGGGAGGCAAATTATTTTGGGAGGCAAATTATTTTGGCAAATTATTTTGGGAGGCAAATTATTTTGGCAAATTATTTTGGGAGGCAAATTATTTTTGGCAAATTATTTTGGGAGGCAAATTATTTTGGCAAATTATTTTGGGAGGCAAATTATTTTGGCAAATTATTTTGGCAAATTATTTTGGCAAATTATTTTGGCAAATTATTTTGGGAGGCAAATTATTTTGGCAAATTATTTTGGGAGGCAAATTATTTTGGCAAATTATTTTGGGAGGCAAATTATTTTGGCAAATTATTTTGGGAGGCAAATTATTTTGGGAGGCAAATTATTTTGGGAGGCAAATTATTTTGGCAAATTATTTTGGGAGGCTAATTATTTTGGGATGAAAATTATTTTGGCAAATTATTTTGGGAGGCAAATTATTTTGGCAAATTATTTTGGGAGGCAAATTATTTTGGGAGGCAAATTATTTTGGCAAATTATTTTGGCAAATTATTTTGGCAAATTATTTTGGGAGGCAAATTATTTTGGGAGGCAAATTATTTTGGGAGGCAAATTATTTTGGCAAATTATTTTGGCAAATTATGTTGGGAAATTATTTTGGGAGGCAAATTATTTTGGGAGGCAAATTATTTTGGGATGCAAATTATTTTGGCAAATTATTTTGGGAGGCAAATTATTTTGGGAGGCAAATTATTTTGGGAGGCAAATTATTTTGGCAAATTATTTTGGGAGGCAAATTATTTTGGCAAATTATTTTGGGAGGCAAATTATTTTTGGCAAATTATTTTGGGAGGCAAATTATTTTGGCAAATTATTTTGGGAGGCAAATTATTTTGGCAAATTATTTTGGCAAATTATTTTGGCAAATTATTTTGGCAAATTATTTTGGCAAATTATTTTGGGAGGCAAATTATTTTGGGAGGCAAATTATTTTGGCAAATTATTTGGGAGGCAAATTATTTTGGCAAATTATTTTGGGAGGCAAATTATTTTGGCAAATTATTTTGGGAGGCAAATTATTTTGGCAAATTATTTTGGCAAATTATTTTGGGAGGCAAATTATTTTGGGAGGCAAATTATTTTGGGAGGCAAATTATTTTGGCAAATTATTTTGGCAAATTATTTTGGCAAATTATGTTGGGAAATTATTTTGGGAGGCAAATTATTTTGGGAGGCAAATTATTTTGGGATGCAAATTATTTTGGGAGGCAAATTATTTTGGGAGGCAAATTATTTTGGGAGGCAAATTATTTTGGCAAATTATTTTGGGAGGCAAATTATTTTGGCAAATTATTTTGGGAGGCAAATTATTTTTGGCAAATTATTTTGGGAGGCAAATTATTTTGGGAGGCAAATTATTTTGGGAGGCAAATTATTTTGGCAAATTATTTTGGCAAATTATTTTGGGAGGCAAATTATTTTGGCAAATTATTTTGGGAGGCAAATTATTTTGGCAAATTATTTTGGGAGGCAAATTATTTTGGGAGGCAAATTATTTTGGGAGGCAAATTATTTTGGCAAATTATTTTGGGAGGCTAATTATTTTGGGATGAAAATTATTTTGGCAAATTATTTTGGGAGGCAAATTATTTTGGCAAATTATTTTGGGAGGCAAATTATTTTGGGAGGCAAATTATTTTGGCAAATTATTTTGGCAAATTATTTTGGCAAATTATTTTGGCAAATTATTTTGGCAAATTATTTTGGCAAATTATTTTGGGAGGCAAATTATTTTGGGAGGCAAATTATTTTGGGAGGCAAATTATTTTGGGAGGCAAATTATTTTGGCAAATTATTTTGGCAAATTATGTTGGGAAATTATTTTGGGAGGCAAATTATTTTGGGAGGCAAATTATTTTGGGATGCAAATTATTTTGGCAAATTATTTTGGGAGGCAAATTATTTTGGGAGGCAAATTATTTTGGCAAATTATTTTGGGAGGCAAATTATTTTGGCAAATTATTTTGGGAGGCAAATTATTTTTGGCAAATTATTTTGGGAGGCAAATTATTTTGGGAGGCAAATTATTTTGGCAAATTATTTTGGCAAATTATTTTGGCAAATTATTTTGGCAAATTATTTTGGGAGGCAAATTATTTTGGGAGGCAAATTATTTTGGGAGGCAAATTATTTTGGCAAATTATTTTGGCAAATTATGTTGGGAAATTATTTTGGGAGGCAAATTATTTTGGGAGGCAAATTATTTTGGGATGCAAATTATTTTGGCAAATTATTTTGGGAGGCAAATTATTTTGGGAGGCAAATTATTTTGGGAGGCAAATTATTTTGGCAAATTATTTTGGGAGGCAAATTATTTTGGCAAATTATTTTGGGAGGCAAATTATTTTTGGCAAATTATTTTGGGAGGCAAATTATTTTGGCAAATTATTTTGGGAGGCAAATTATTTTGGCAAATTATTTTGGCAAATTATTTTGGCAAATTATTTTGGGAGGCAAATTATTTTGGCAAATTATTTTGGGAGGCAAATTATTTTGGCAAATTATTTGGGAGGCAAATTATTTTGGCAAATTATTTTGGGAGGCAAATTATTTTGGCAAATTATTTTGGGAGGCAAATTATTTTGGCAAATTATTTTGGCAAATTATTTTGGGAGGCAAATTATTTTGGGAGGCAAATTATTTTGGGAGGCAAATTATTTTGGCAAATTATTTTGGCAAATTATGTTGGGAAATTATTTTGGGAGGCAAATTATTTTGGGAGGCAAATTATTTTGGGATGCAAATTATTTTGGGAGGCAAATTATTTTGGGAGGCAAATTATTTTGGGAGGCAAATTATTTTGGCAAATTATTTTGGGAGGCAAATTATTTTGGCAAATTATTTTGGGAGGCAAATTATTTTTGGCAAATTATTTTGGGAGGCAAATTATTTTGGCAAATTATTTTGGGAGGCAAATTATTTTGGGAGGCAAATTATTTTGGCAAATTATTTTGGCAAATTATTTTGGCAAATTATTTTGGCAAATTATTTTGGGAGGCAAATTATTTTGGCAAATTATTTTGGGAGGCAAATTATTTTGGGAGGCAAATTATTTTGGGAGGCAAATTATTTTGGCAAATTATTTTGGGAGGCTAATTATTTTGGGATGAAAATTATTTTGGCAAATTATTTTGGGAGGCAAATTATTTTGGCAAATTATTTTGGGAGGCAAATTATTTTGGGAGGCAAATTATTTTGGCAAATTATTTTGGCAAATTATTTTGGCAAATTATTTTGGCAAATTATTTTGGGAGGCAAATTATTTTGGGAGGCAAATTATTTTGGGAGGCAAATTATTTTGGCAAATTATTTTGGCAAATTATGTTGGGAAATTATTTTGGGAGGCAAATTATTTTGGGAGGCAAATTATTTTGGGATGCAAATTATTTTGGGAGGCAAATTATTTTGGGAGGCAAATTATTTTGGGAGGCAAATTATTTTGGGAGGCAAATTATTTTGGCAAATTATTTTGGGAGGCAAATTATTTTGGCAAATTATTTTGGGAGGCAAATTATTTTTGGCAAATTATTTTGGGAGGCAAATTATTTTGGCAAATTATTTTGGGAGGCAAATTATTTTGGCAAATTATTTTGGCAAATTATTTTGGCAAATTATTTTGGCAAATTATTTTGGCAAATTATTTTGGCAAATTATTTTGGCAAATTATTTTGGGAGGCAAATTATTTTGGCAAATTATTTTGGGAGGCAAATTATTTTGGCAAATTATTTTGGGAGGCAAATTATTTTGGGAGGCAAATTATTTTGGCAAATTATTTTGGGAGGCTAATTATTTTGGGAGGCAAATTATTTTTGGATGCAAATTATTTTGGCAAATTATTTTGGGAGGCAAATTATTTTGGGAGGCAAATTATTTTGGCAAATTATTTTGGGAGGCAAATTATTTTGGCAAATTATTTTGGGAGGCAAATTATTTTGGCAAATTATTTTGGGAGGCAAATTATTTTGGGAGGCAAATTATTTTGGCAAATTATTTTGGGAGGCAAATTATTTTGGCAGGCAAATTATTTTGGCAAATTATTTTGGCAAATTATTTTATTATTATTATGCAAGAATTTTGCATTCGTGCGTGCGTGCTACCTGTGTGTTGAAGGCGTCTCCCAGACTGGTGAACAGGTATTCATATCCGTACGCAGCCTTACAGTTGAGCCAGACCACATGGTACACACTCTGACCAATCCACGCAGAGATCACCTCCTTGATGCCGCGGAGACACGCCTCCTACACACACACACACACACACACACACACATACAAACACACACACACACACACACACAGAACTAATGTTTAAACCATAGACTGTAAAAAATATGGACAAAGCGTTCCGCGGGTCTAACGTGAACGTAAAATGAAGCCTGTCAGTCCTTGCAATGGAAGTCGCCATCTTTCTAGATCAGTTTTGGCCCAGTTCAGGCCAGCTGGCCCATTGGCTGGCCCAGACAACGAGGCGGGACTTCCCCCTTCTTCTTCGTTGGTTTTTATTTTGACTCGAGTGGGTGGGGGATTATTTTGTAATCTGCAAATAATAATAATTTGCCTCCCAAAATAATTGCCAAAATAATTTGCCTCCCAAAATAATTTGCCAAAATAATTTGCCTCCCAAAATAATTTGCCAAAGAAACAGCTCCTAAAACATTATTTGACACTTTTGGTTGTTGAAAAACAGCTTCTAACCATTATTTGACACTTTGGTTGTTGAGAAACAGCTCCTAAAACATTATTTGACACTTTTGGTTGTTGAAAAACAGCTTCTAACCATTATTTGACACGTTGGTTGTTGAGAAACAGCTCCTAAAACATTATTTTACACTTTTGGTTGTTGAGAAACAGCTCCTAAAACATTATTTGACACTTTTGGTTGTTGAAAAACAGCTCCTAAAACATTATTTTACACTTTTGGTTGTTGAGAAACAGCTCCTAAAACATTATTTGACACTTTTGGTTGTTGAAAAACAGCTTCTAACCATTATTTGACACTTTGGTTGTTGAGAAAAAGCTCCTAAAACATTATTTTACACTTTTGGTTATTGAGAAACAGCTCCTAAAACATTATTTGACACTTTTGGTTGTTGAAAAACAGCTTCTAACCATTATTTGACACTTTGGTTGTTGAGAAACAGCTCATAAAACATTATTTTACACTTTTGGTTGTTGGGAAACAGCTCCTAAAACATTATTTGACACTTTTGGTTGTTGAAAAACAGCTTCTAACCATTATTTGACACTTTGGTTGTTGAGAAACAGCTCATAAAACATTATTTTACACTTTTGGTTGTTGAGAAACAGCTCCTAAAACATTATTTGACACTTTTGGTTGTTGAAAAACAGCTTCTAACCATTATGTGACACTTTGGTTGTTGAGAAACAGCTCCTAAAACATTATTTGACACTTTTGGTTGTTGAGAAACAGCTCCTAAAACATTATTTGACACTTTTGGTTGTTGAAAAACAGCTTCTAACCATTATTTGACACTTTGGTTGTTGAGAAACAGCTCCTAAAACATTATTTTACACTTTTGGTTGTTGAGAAACAGCTCCTAAAACATTATTTGACACTTTTGGTTGTTGAAAAACAGCTTCTAACCATTATTTGACACTTTGGTTGTTGAGAAACAGCTCCTAAAACATTATTTTACACTTTTGGTTGTTGAGAAACAGCTCCTAAAACATTATTTGACACTTTTGGTTGTTGAGAAACAGCTTCTAACCATTATTTGACACTTTGGTTGTTGAGAAACAGCTCCTAAAACATTATTTTACACTTTGGGAGGCAAATTATTTTGGGAGGCAAATTATTTTGGGAGGCAAATTATTTTGGGATGCAAATTATTTTGGCAGGCAAATTATTTTGGGAGGCAAATTATTTTGGGAGGCAAATTATTTTGCGAGGCAAATTATTTTGGCAAATTATTTTTGGAGGCAAATTATTTTGGCAAATTATTTTGGGAGGCAAATTATTTTGGCAAATTATTTTGGGAGGCAAATTATTTTGGGAGGCAAATTATTTTGGCAAATTATTTTGGGAGGCAAATTATTTTGGGAGGCAAATTATTTTGGCAAATTATTTTGGGAGGCAAATAATTTTGGGAGGCAAATAATTTTGGCAAATAATTTTGGGAGGCAAATTATTTTGGGAGGGAAATTATTTTGGCAGGCAAATTTATTTTGGGAGGGGAGGCAAATTATTTTGGCAAATTATTTTGGGAGGCAAATTATTTTGGCAGGCAAATTATTTTGGCAAATTATTTTGGGAGGCAAATTATTTTGGGATGCAAATTATTTTGGCAAATTATTTTGGGAGGCAAATTATTTTGGGAGGCAAATTATTTTGGCAAATTATTTTGGGAGGCAAATTATTTTGGCCAATTATTTTGGCAAATTATTTTGGGAGGCAAATTATTTTTGGCAAATTATTTTGGGAGGCAAATTATTTGGCAAATTATTTTGGCAAATTATTTTGGGAGGCAAATTATTTTGGCAAATTATTTTGGGAGGCAAATTATTTTGGGAGGCAAATTATTTTGGCAGGCAAATTATTTTGGCAGGCAAATTATTTTGGGAGGCAAATTATTTTGGGAGGCAAATTATTTTGGGAGGCAAATTATTTTGGCAAATTATTTTGGGAGGCAAATTATTTTGGGAGGCAAATTATTTTGGGAGGCAAATTATTTTGGCAAATTATTTTGGGAGGCTAATTATTTTGGGAGGCAAATTATTTTGGGATGCAAATTATTTTGGCAAATTATTTTGGGAGGCAAATTATTTTGGCAAATTATTTTGGGAGGCAAATTATTTTGGCAAATTATTTTGGGAGGCAAATTATTTTGGCAAATTATTTTGGCAAATTATTTTGGGAGGCAAATTATTTTGGCAGGCAAATTATTTTGGCAAATTATTTTGGCAAATTATTTTATTATTATTATGCAAGAATTTTGCATTCGTGCGTGCGTGCTACCTGTGTGTTGAAGGCGTCTCCCAGACTGGTGAACAGGTATTCATATCCGTACGCAGCCTTACAGTTGAGCCAGACCACATGGTACACACTCTGACCAATCCACGCAGAGATCACCTCCTTGATGCCGCGGAGACACGCCTCCTACACACACACACACACACACACATACAAACACACACACACACACAGAGAACTAATGTTTAAACCATAGACTGTAAAAAATATGGACAAAGCGTTCCGCGGGTCTAACGTGAACGTAAAATGAAGCCTGTCAATCCTTGCAATGGAAGTCGCCATCTTTCTAGATCAGTTTTGGCCCAGTTCAGGCCAGCTGGCCCATTGGCTGGCCCAGACAACGAGGCGGGACTTCCCCCTTCTTCTTCGTTGGTTTTTATTTTGACTCGAGTGGGTGGGGGATTATTTTGTAATCTGCAAATATAAATTTATAAATATAAAAAAATATAAAAAAAATATAAAAAAATAAATTTGCCTGCCAAAATAATTTCCCTCCCAAAATTATTTGCCAAAATTATTTGCCTCCCAAAATTATTTGCCTCCCAAAATTATTTGCCTCCCAAAATAATTTGCCTCCCAAAATAATTTGCCTCCCAAAATAATTTGCCTCCCAAAATAATTTGCCAAAATAATTTGCCTCCCAAAATAATTTGCCTCCCAAAATAATTGCCAAAATAATTTGCCTCCCAAAATAATTTGCCAAAATAATTTGCCTCCCAAAATAATTTGCCAAAGAAACAGCTCCTAAAACATTATTTGACACTTTTGGTTGTTGAAAAACAGCTTCTAACCTTTATTTGACACTTTGGTTGTTGAGAAACAGCTCCTAAAACATTATTTGACACTTTTGGTTGTTGAAAAACAGCTTCTAACCATTATTTGACACGTTGGTTGTTGAGAAACAGCTCCTAAAACATTATTTTACACTTTTGGTTGTTGAGAAACAGCTCCTAAAACATTATTTGACACTTTTGGTTGTTGAAAAACAGCTTCTAACCATTATTTGACACTTTGGTTGTTGAGAAACAGCTCATAAAACATTATTTTACACTTTTGGTTGTTGAGAAACAGCTCCTAAAACATTATTTGACACTTTTGGTTGTTGAAAAACAGCTTCTAACCATTATTTGACACTTTGGTTGTTGAGAAACAGCTCCTAAAACATTATTTTACACTTTTGGTTGTTGAGAAACAGCTCCTAAAACATTATTTGACACTTTTGGTTGTTGAAAAACAGCTTCTAACCATTATTTGACACTTTGGTTGTTGAGAAACAGCTCATAAAACATTATTTTACACTTTTGGTTGTTGAGAAACAGCTCCTAAAACATTATTTGACACTTTTGGTTGTTGAAAAACAGCTTCTAACCATTATTTGACACTTTGGTTGTTGAGAAACAGCTCCTAAAACATTATTTTACACTTTTGGTTGTTGAGAAACAGCTCCTAAAACATTATTTGACACTTTTGGTTGTTGAAAAACAGCTTCTAACCATTATTTGACACTTTGGTTGTTGAGAAACAGCTCCTAAAACATTTTACACTTTTGGTTGTTGAGAAACAGCTCCTAAAACATTATTTGACACTTTTGGTTGTTGAAAAACAGCTTCTAACCATTATTTGACACTTTGGTTGTTGAGAAACAGCTCCTAAAACATTATTTTACACTTTTGGTTGTTGAGAAACAGCTCCTAAAACATTATTTGACACTTTTGGTTGTTGAAAAACAGCTTCTAACCATTATTTGACACTTTGGTTGTTGAGAAACAGCTCCTAAAACATTATTTTACACTTTGGGAGGCAAATTATTTTGGGAGGCAAATTATTTTGGGAGGCAAATTATTTTGGCAAATTATTTTGGGAGGCAAATTATTTTGGGAGGCAAATTATTTTGGCAAATTATTTTGGGAGGCAAATTATTTTGGGAGGCAAATTATTTTGGGAGGCAAATAATTTTGGGAGGCAAATAATTTTGGGAGGCAAATAATTTTGGGAGGCAAATAATTTTGGCAAATAATTTTGGGAGGGAATTTATTTTGGCAGGCAAATTTATTTTGGGAGGGGAGGCAAATTATTTTGGCAAATTATTTTGGGAGGCAAATTATTTTGGCAGGCAAATTATTTTGGCAAATTATTTTGGCAAATTATTTTGGCAAATTATTTTGGCAAATTATTTTGGCAAATTATTTTGGGAGGCAAATTATTTTGGGATGCAAATTATTTTGGCAAATTATTTTGGGAGGCAAATTATTTTGGCAAATTATTTTGGGAGGCAAATTATTTTGGCCAATTATTTTGGCAAATTATTTTGGGAGGCAAATTATTTTGGCAGGCAAATTATTTTGGGAGGCAAATTATTTTGGAAATTTATTTTGGGAGGCAAATTATTTTGGCAAATTATTTTGGGAGGCAAATTATTTTGGGAGGCAAATTATTTTGGGAGGCAAATTATTTTGGCAGGCAAATTATTTTGGCAAATTATTTTGGGAGGCAAATTATTTTGGGAGGCAAAATTATTTTGGGATGCAAATTATTTTGGCAAATTATTTTGGGAGGCAAATTATTTTGGCAAATTATTTTGGGAGGCAAATTATTTTGGGAGGCAAATTATTTTGGCAAATTATTTTGGGAGGCAAATTATTTTTGGCAAATTATTTTGGCAAATTATTTTGGGAGGCAAATTATTTTGGCAAATTATTTTGGGAGGCAAAATTATTTTGGGATGCAAATTATTTTGGCAAATTATTTTGGGAGGCAAATTATTTTGGCAAATTATTTTGGGAGGCAAATTATTTTGGCAAATTATTTTGGGAGGCAAATTATTTTGGGAGGCAAATTATTTTGCCAAATTATTTTGGGAGGCAAATTATTTTGGGATGCAAATTATTTTGGGAGGCAAATTATTTTGGGAGGCAAATTATTTTGGGAGGCAAATTATTTTGGGAGGCAAATTATTTTGGCAAATTATTTTGGGAGGCAAATTATTTTGGCAGGCAAATTATTTTGGGAGGCAAATTATTTTGGAAATTTATTTTGGGAGGCAAATTATTTTGGCAAATTATTTTGGGAGGCAAATTATTTTGGGAGGCAAATTATTTTGGCAAATTATTTTGGGAGGCAAATTATTTTGGGAGGCAAATTATTTTGGGAGGCAAATTATTTTGGCAGGCAAATTATTTTGGCAAATTATTTTGGGAGGCAAATTATTTTGGGAGGCAAATTATTTTGGGAGGCAAAATTATTTTGGGATGCAAATTATTTTGGCAAATTATTTTGGGAGGCAAATTATTTTGGGAGGCAAATTATTTTGGGAGGCAAATTATTTTGGGAGGCAAATTATTTTGGCAAATTATTTTGGGAGGCAAATTATTTTTGGCAAATTATTTTGGGAGGCAAATTATTTTGGCAAATTATTTTGGGAGGCAAAATTATTTTGGGATGCAAATTATTTTGGCAAATTATTTTGGGAGGCAAATTATTTTGGCAAATTATTTTGGGAGGCAAATTATTTTGGGAGGCAAATTATTTTGGCAAATTATTTTGGGAGGCAAATTATTTTGGCAAATTATTTTGGGAGGCAAATTATTTTGCTTCTAACCATTATTTGACACTTTGGTTGTTGAGAAACAGCTCCTAAAACATTATTTTACACTTTTGGTTGTTGAGAAACGGCTCCTAAAACATTATTTGACACTTTTGGTTGTTGAAAAACAGCTTCTAACCATTATTTGACACTTTGGTTGTTGAGAAACAGCTCCTAAAACATTATTTTACACTTTTGGTTATTGAGAAACAGCTCCTAAAACATTATTTGACACTTTTGGTTGTTGAAAAACAGCTTCTAACCATTATTTGACACTTTGGTTGTTGAGAAACAGCTCCTAAAACATTATTTTACACTTTTGGTTGTTGAGAAACAGCTCCTAAAACATTATTTGACACTTTTGGTTGTTGAAAAACAGCTTCTAACCATTATTTGACACTTTGGTTGTTGAGAAACAGCTCATAAAACATTATTTTACACTTTTGGTTATTGAGAAACAGCTCCTAAAACATTATTTGACACTTTTGGTTGTTGAAAAACAGCTTCTAACCATTATTTGACACTTTGGTTGTTGAAAAACAGCTCATAAAACATTATTTTACACTTTTGGTTGTTGAGAAACAGCTCCTAAAACATTATTTGACACTTTTGGTTGTTGAAAAACAGCTTCTAACCATTATTTGACACTTTGGTTGTTGAGAAACAGCTCATAAAACATTATTTTACACTTTTGGTTGTTGAGAAACAGCTCCTAAAACATTATTTTACACTTTTGGTTGTTGAGAAACAGCTTCTAACCATTATTTGACACTTTGGTTGTTGAGAAACAGCTCATAAAACATTATTTTACACTTTTGGTTGTTGAGAAACAGCTCCTAAAACATTATTTTACACTTTTGGTTGTTGAGAAACAGCTCCTAAAACATTATTTGACACTTTTGGTTGTTGAAAAACAGCTTCTAACCATTATTTGACACTTTGGTTGTTGAGAAACAGCTCCTAAAACATTATTTTACACTTTGGGAGGCAAATTATTTTGGCAAATTATTTTGGGAGGCAAATTATTTTGGGAGGAAAATTATTTTGGGAGGCAAATTATTTTGGGAGGCAAATTATTTTGGGAGGCAAATTATTTTGGCAAATTATTTTGGGAGGCAAATTATTTTGGGATGCAAATTATTTTGGCAAATTATTTTGGGAGGCAAATTATTTTGGCAAATTATTTTGGGAGGCAAATTATTTTGGCAAATTATTTTGGGAGGCAAATTATTTTGGCAAATTATTTTGGGAGGCAAATTATTTTGGCAGGCAAATTATTTTGGGAGGCAAATTATTTTGGAAATTTATTTTGGGAGGCAAATTATTTTGGCAAATTATTTTGGGAGGCAAATTATTTTGGCAAATTATTTTGGGAGGCAAATTATTTTGGGAGGCAAATTATTTTGGGAGGCAAATTATTTTGGCAAATTATTTTGGGAGGCAAATTATTTTGGGAGGCAAATTATTTTGGGAGGCAAATTATTTTGGGAGGCAAAATTATTTTGGGATGCAAATTATTTTGGCAAATTATTTTGGGAGGCAAATTATTTTGGGAGGCAAATTATTTTGGGAGGCAAATTATTTTGGCAAATTATTTTGGGAGGCAAATTATTTTTGGCAAATTATTTTGGCAAATTATTTTGGGAGGCAAATTATTTTGGCAAATTATTTTGGGAGGCAAAATTATTTTGGGATGCAAATTATTTTGGCAAATTATTTTGGGAGGCAAATTATTTTGGCAAATTATTTTGGGAGGCAAATTATTTTGGCAAATTATTTTGGGAGGCAAATTATTTTGGGAGGCAAATTATTTTGGGATGCAAATTATTTTGGGAGGCAAATTATTTTGGGAGGCAAATTATTTTGGGAGGCAAATTATTTTGGCAAATTATTTTGGGAGGCAAATTATTTTGGCAGGCAAATTATTTTGGGAGGCAAATTATTTTGGAAATTTATTTTGGGAGGCAAATTATTTTGGCAAATTATTTTGGGAGGCAAATTATTTTGGGAGGCAAATTATTTTGGGAGGCAAATTATTTTGGCAGGCAAATTATTTTGGCAAATTATTTTGGGAGGCAAATTATTTTGGGAGGCAAAATTATTTTGGGATGCAAATTATTTTGGCAAATTATTTTGGGAGGCAAATTATTTTGGCAAATTATTTTGGGAGGCAAATTATTTTGGGAGGCAAATTATTTTGGGAGGCAAATTATTTTGGCAAATTATTTTGGGAGGCAAATTATTTTTGGCAAATTATTTTGGCAAATTATTTTGGGAGGCAAATTATTTTGGCAAATTATTTTGGGAGGCAAAATTATTTTGGGATGCAAATTATTTTGGCAAATTATTTTGGGAGGCAAATTATTTTGGCAAATTATTTTGGGAGGCAAATTATTTTGGCAAATTATTTTGGGAGGCAAATTATTTTGGGAGGCAAATTATTTTGCCAAATTATTTTGGGAGGCAAATTATTTTGGGATGCAAATTATTTTGGGAGGCAAATTATTTTGGGAGGCAAATTATTTATTTTGGGAGGCAAATTATTTTTGGAGGCAAATTATTTTGGCAAATTATTTTGGGAGGGAAATTATTTTGGGATGCAAATTATTTTGGCAAATTATTTTGGGAGGCAAATTATTTTGGGAGGCAAATTATTTTGGGAGGCAAATTATTTTGGGATGCAAATTATTTTGGGAGGCAAATTATTTTGGGATGCAAATTATTTTGGGAGGCAAATTATTTTGGGAGGCAAATTATTTTGGGAGGCAAATTATTTTGGGAGGCAAATTATTTTGGCAAATTATTTTGGGAGGCAAATTATTTTGGCAAATTATTTTGGGAGGCAAATTATTTTGGGAGGCAAATTATTTTGGCAAATTATTTTGGCAAATTATTTTGGGAGGCAAATTATTTTGGCAAATTATTTTGGGAGGCAAATTATTTTGCTTCTAACCATTATTTGACACTTTGGTTGTTGAGAAACAGCTCCTAAAACATTATTTTACACTTTTGGTTGTTGAGAAACGGCTCCTAAAACATTATTTGACACTTTTGGTTGTTGAAAAACAGCTTCTAACCATTATTTGACACTTTGGTTGTTGAAAAACAGCTCATAAAACATTATTTTACACTTTTGGTTATTGAGAAACAGCTCCTAAAACATTATTTGACACTTTTGGTTGTTGAAAAACAGCTTCTAACCATTATTTGACACTTTGGTTGTTGAAAAACAGCTCATAAAACATTATTTTACACTTTTGGTTGTTGAGAAACAGCTCCTAAAACATTATTTGACACTTTTGGTTGTTGAAAAACAGCTTCTAACCATTATTTGACACTTTGGTTGTTGAGAAACAGCTCATAAAACATTATTTTACACTTTTGGTTGTTGAGAAACAGCTCCTAAAACATTATTTTACACTTTTGGTTGTTGAGAAACAGCTCCTAAAACATTATTTTACACTTTTGGTTATTGAGAAACAGCTCCTAAAACATTATTTGACACTTTTGGTTGTTGAAAAACAGCTTCTAACCATTATTTGACACTTTGGTTGTTGAGAAACAGCTCATAAAACATTATTTGACACTTTTGGTTGTTGAGAAACAGCTCCTAAAACATTATTTGACACTTTTGGTTGTTGAAAAACAGCTTCTAACCATTATTTGACACTTTGGTTGTTGAGAAACAGCTCATAAAACATTATTTTACACTTTTGGTTGTTGAGAAACAGCTCCTAAAACATTATTTTACACTTTTGGTTGTTGAGAAACAGCTCCTAAAACATTATTTGACACGTTTGGTTGTTGAAAAACAGCTCCTAAAACATTATTTTACACTTTGGGAGGCAAATTATTTTGGCAAATTATTTTGGCAAATTATTTTGGCAAATTATTTTGGCAAATTATTTTGGGAAGCAAATTATTTTGGGAGGAAATTTATTTTGGGAGGCAAATTATTTTGGGAGGCAAATTATTTTGGCAAATTATTTTGGGAGGCAAATTATTTTGGGAGGCAAATTATTTTGGGATGCAAATTATTTTGGGAGGCAAATTATTTTGGGAGGCAAATTATTTTGGCAAATTATTTTGGGAGG
Organism: Protomyctophum bolini; assembly: GCF_963924005.1. Taxonomy (NCBI): domain Eukaryota; kingdom Metazoa; phylum Chordata; class Actinopteri; order Myctophiformes; family Myctophidae; genus Protomyctophum; species Protomyctophum bolini. The sequence goes on from NW_027666171.1 coordinate 144,545, forward strand.
CAAATTATTTTGGGATGCAAATTATTTTGGGAGGCAAATTATTTTGGAAAATTATTTTGGGAGGCAAATTATTTTGGCAAATTATTTTGGGAGGCAAATTATTTTGGGAGGCAAATTATTTTGGGATGCAAATTATTTTGGCAAATTATTTTGGGAGGCAAATTATTTTGGGAGGCAAATTATTTTGGGAGGCAAATTATTTTGGGAGGCAAATTATTTTGGCAAATTATTTCAGGAGGCAAATTATTTTGGGATGCAAATTATTTTGGCAAATTATTTTGGGAGGCAAATTATTTTGGAAAATTATTTTGGGAGGCAAATTATTTTGGCAAATTATTTTGGGAGGCAAATTATTTTGGCAAATTATTTTGGGAGGCAAATTATTTTGGCAAATTATTTTGGGAGGCAAATTATTTTGGGAGGCAAATTATTTTGGCAAATTATTTTGGCAAATTATTTTGGGAGGCAAATTATTTTGGCAAATTATTTTGGGAGGCAAATTATTTTGGCAAATTATTTTGGGAGGCAAATTATTTTGGGATGCAAATTATTTTGGGAGGCAAATTATTTTGGGAGGCAAATTATTTTGGGATGCAAATTATTTTGGCAAATTATTTTGGGAGGCAAATTATTTTGGCAAATTATTTTGGGAGGCAAATTATTTTGGCAAATTATTTTGGGAGGCAAATTATTTTGGCAAATTATTTTGGCAAATTATTTTGGGAGGAAAATTATTTTGGCAGGCAAATTATTTTGGGAGGCAAATTATTTTGGCAAATTATTTTGGGAGGCAAATTATTTTGGCAAATTATTTTGGGAGGCAAATTATTTTGGCAAATTATTTTGGGAGGCAAATTATTTTGGCAAATTATTTTGGGAGGCAAATTATTTTGGGAGGCAAATTATTTTGGCAGGCAAATTATTTTGGCAAATTATTTTGGGAGGCAAATTATTTTGGGAGGCAAATTATTTTGGGAGGCAAAATTATTTTGGGATGCAAATTATTTTGGCAAATTATTTTGGGAGGCAAATTATTTTGGGAGGCAAATTATTTTGGCAAATTATTTTGGGAGGCAAATTATTTTGGGAGGCAAATTATTTTGGCAAATTATTTTGGGAGGCAAATTATTTTGGCAAATTATTTTGGGAGGCAAAATTATTTTGGGATGCAAATTATTTTGGCAAATTATTTTGGGAGGCAAATTATTTTGGGAGGCAAATTATTTTGGGAGGCAAATTATTTATTTTGGGAGGCAAATTATTTTTGGAGGCAAATTATTTTGGCAAATTATTTTGGGATGCAAATTATTTTGGCAAATTATTTTGGGAGGCAAATTATTTTAGGAAATTATTTTGGGAGGCAAATTATTTTGGGAGGCAAATTATTTTGGCAAATTATTTTGGGAGGCAAATTATTTTGGCAAATTATTTTGGGAGGCAAATTATTTTGGGATGCAAATTATTTTGGGAGGCAAATTATTTTGGGAGGCAAATTATTTTGGCAAATTATTTTGGGAGGCAAATTATTTTGGCAAATTATTTTGGGAGGCAAATTATTTTGGCAAATTATTTTGGGAGGCAAATTATTTTGGCAAATTATTTTGGGAGGCAAATTATTTTGGCAAATTATTTTGGGAGGCAAATTATTTTGGGAGGCAAATTATTTTGGCAAATTATTTTGGGAGGCAAATTATTTTGGCAAATTATTTTGGGAGGCAAATTATTTTGGGAGGCAAATTATTTTGGCAAATTATTTTGGGAGGCAAATTATTTTGGGAGGCAAATTATTTTGGGAGGCAAAATTATTTTGGGATGCAAATTATTTTGGCAAATTATTTTGGGAGGCAAATTATTTTGGGAGGCAAATTATTTTGGGAGGCAAATTATTTTGGGAGGCAAATTATTTTGGGAGGCAAATTATTTTGGGAGGCAAATTATTTTGGCAAATTATTTTGGGAGGCAAATTATTTTTGGCAAATTATTTTGGCAAATTATTTTGGGAGGCAAATTATTTTGGCAAATTATTTTGGGAGGCAAAATTATTTTGGGATGCAAATTATTTTGGCAAATTATTTTGGGAGGCAAATTATTTTGGCAAATTATTTTGGGAGGCAAATTATTTTGGCAAATTATTTTGGGAGGCAAATTATTTTGGGATGCAAATTATTTTGGGAGGCAAATTATTTTGGGAGGCAAATTATTTTGGGAGGCAAATTATTTTGGCAAATTATTTTGGGAGGCAAATTATTTTGGCAGGCAAATTATTTTGGGAGGCAAATTATTTTGGAAATTTATTTTGGGAGGCAAATTATTTTGGCAAATTATTTTGGGAGGCAAATTATTTTGGGAGGCAAATTATTTTGGGAGGCAAATTATTTTGGCAGGCAAATTATTTTGGCAAATTATTTTGGGAGGCAAATTATTTTGGGAGGCAAAATTATTTTGGGATGCAAATTATTTTGGCAAATTATTTTGGGAGGCAAATTATTTTGGCAAATTATTTTGGGAGGCAAATTATTTTGGGAGGCAAATTATTTTGGGAGGCAAATTATTTTGGGAGGCAAATTATTTTTGGCAAATTATTTTGGCAAATTATTTTGGGAGGCAAATTATTTTGGCAAATTATTTTGGGAGGCAAAATTATTTTGGGATGCAAATTATTTTGGCAAATTATTTTGGGAGGCAAATTATTTTGGCAAATTATTTTGGGAGGCAAATTATTTTGGCAAATTATTTTGGGAGGCAAATTATTTTGGGAGGCAAATTATTTTGGGAGGCAAATTATTTTGGGAGGCAAATTATTTTGCCAAATTATTTTGGGAGGCAAATTATTTTGGGATGCAAATTATTTTGGGAGGCAAATTATTTTGGGAGGCAAATTATTTATTTTGGGAGGCAAATTATTTTTGGAGGCAAATTATTTTGGCAAATTATTTTGGGAGGGAAATTATTTTGGGATGCAAATTATTTTGGCAAATTATTTTGGGAGGCAAATTATTTTGGCAAATTATTTTGGGAGGCAAATTATTTTGGCAAATTATTTTGGGAGGCAAATTATTTTGGGAGGCAAATTATTTTGGGAGGCAAATTATTTTGGGATGCAAATTATTTTGGGAGGCAAATTATTTTGGGATGCAAATTATTTTGGGAGGCAAATTATTTTGGGAGGCAAATTATTTTGGGAGGCAAATTATTTTGGGAGGCAAATTATTTTGGCAAATTATTTTGGGAGGCAAATTATTTTGGCAAATTATTTTGGGAGGCAAATTATTTTGGGAGGCAAATTATTTTGGCAAATTATTTTGGCAAATTATTTTGGGAGGCAAATTATTTTGGCAAATTATTTTGGCAAATTATTTTGGGAGGCAAATTATTTTGCTTCTAACCATTATTTGACACTTTGGTTGTTGAGAAACAGCTCCTAAAACATTATTTTACACTTTTGGTTGTTGAGAAACGGCTCCTAAAACATTATTTGACACTTTTGGTTGTTGAAAAACAGCTTCTAACCATTATTTGACACTTTGGTTGTTGAGAAACAGCTCCTAAAACATTATTTTACACTTTTGGTTATTGAGAAACAGCTCCTAAAACATTATTTGACACTTTTGGTTGTTGAAAAACAGCTTCTAACCATTATTTGACACTTTGGTTGTTGAGAAACAGCTCATAAAACATTATTTTACACTTTTGGTTGTTGAGAAACAGCTCCTAAAACATTATTTGACACTTTTGGTTGTTGAAAAACAGCTTCTAACCATTATTTGACACTTTGGTTGTTGAAAAACAGCTCATAAAACATTATTTTACACTTTTGGTTATTGAGAAACAGCTCCTAAAACATTATTTGACACTTTTGGTTGTTGAAAAACAGCTTCTAACTATTATTTGACACTTTGGTTGTTGAAAAACAGCTCATAAAACATTATTTTACACTTTTGGTTGTTGAGAAACAGCTCCTAAAACATTATTTGACACTTTTGGTTGTTGAAAAACAGCTTCTAACCATTATTTGACACTTTGGTTGTTGAGAAACAGCTCATAAAACATTATTTTACACTTTTGGTTGTTGAGAAACAGCTCCTAAAACATTATTTTACACTTTTGGTTGTTGAGAAACAGCTCCTAAAACATTATTTGACACTTTTGGTTGTTGAAAAACAGCTTCTAACCATTATTTGACACTTTGGTTGTTGAGAAACAGCTCCTAAAACATTATTTTACACTTTGGGAGGCAAATTATTTTGGCAAATTATGGGAGGCAAATTATTTTGGGAGGCAAATTATTTTGGGAGGCAAATTATTTTGGCAAATTATTTTGGGAGGCAAATTATTTTGGGATGCAAATTATTTTGGCAAATTATTTTGGGAGGCAAATTATTTTGGCAAATTATTTTGGGAGGCAAATTATTTTGGCAAATTATTTTGGGAGGCAAATTATTTTGGAAAATTATTTTGGCAGGCAAATTATTTTGGGAGGCAAATTATTTTGGCAGGCAAATTATTTTGGGAGGCAAATTATTTTGGCAAATTATTTTGGGAGGCAAATTATTTTGGCAAATTATTTTGGGAGGCAAATTATTTTGGCAAATTATTTTGGGAGGCAAATTATTTTGGCAAATTATTTTGGGAGGCAAATTATTTTGGGAGGCAAATTATTTTGGCAGGCAAATTATTTTGGCAAATTATTTTGGGAGGCAAATTATTTTGGGAGGCAAATTATTTTGGGAGGCAAAATTATTTTGGGATGCAAATTATTTTGGCAAATTATTTTGGGAGGCAAATTATTTTGGGAGGCAAATTATTTTGGCAAATTATTTTGGGAGGCAAATTATTTTGGGAGGCAAATTATTTTGGCAAATTATTTTGGGAGGCAAATTATTTTGGCAAATTATTTTGGGAGGCAAAATTATTTTGGGATGCAAATTATTTTGGCAAATTATTTTGGGAGGCAAATTATTTTGGGAGGCAAATTATTTTGGGAGGCAAATTATTTTGGGAGGCAAATTATTTATTTTGGGAGGCAAATTATTTTTGGAGGCAAATTATTTTGGCAAATTATTTTGGGAGGGAAATTATTTTGGGATGCAAATTATTTTGGCAAATTATTTTGGGAGGCAAATTATTTTGGCAAATTATTTTGGGAGGCAAATTATTTTTGGCAAATTATTTTGGGAGGCAAATTATTTTGGCAAATTATTTTGGGAGGCAAATTATTTTGGCAAATTATTTTGGCAAATTATTTTGGCAAATTATTTTGGCAAATTATTTTGGGAGGCAAATTATTTTGGCAAATTATTTTGGGAGGCAAATTATTTTGGCAAATTATTTTGGGAGGCTAATTATTTTGGGATGCAAATTATTTTGGCAAATTATTTTGGGAGGCAAATTATTTTGGCAAATTATTTTGGGAGGCAAATTATTTTGGCAAATTATTTTGGGAGGCAAATTATTTTGGGAGGCAAATTATTTTGGCAAATTATATTGGGAGGCAAATTATTTTGGCAAATTATTTTGGGAGGCAAATTATTTTGGGAGGCAAATTATTTTGGGAGGCAAATTATTTTGGGAGGCAAATTATTTTGGCAAATTATTTTGGCAAATTATGTTGGGAAATTATTTTGGGAGGCAAATTATTTTGGGAGGCAAATTATTTTGGGATGCAAATTATTTTGGCAAATTATTTTGGGAGGCAAATTATTTTGGGAGGCAAATTATTTTGGGAGGCAAATTATTTTGGGAGGCAAATTATTTTGGCAAATTATTTTGGGAGGCAAATTATTTTGGCAAATTATTTTGGGAGGCAAATTATTTTTGGCAAATTATTTTGGGAGGCAAATTATTTTGGGATGCAAATTATTTTGGGAGGCAAATTATTTTGGGATGCAAATTATTTTGGGAGGCAAATTATTTTGGGAGGTAAATTATTTTGGGAGGCAAATTATTTTGGGAGGCAAATTATTTTGGCAAATTATTTTGGGAGGCAAATTATTTTGGCAAATTATTTTGGGAGGCAAATTATTTTGGGAGGCAAATTATTTTGGCAAATTATTTTGGCAAATTATTTTGGGAGGCAAATTATTTTGGCAAATTATTTTGGCAAATTATTTTGGCAAATTATTTTGGGAGGCAAATTATTTTGCTTCTAACCATTATTTGACACTTTGGTTGTTGAGAAACAGCTCCTAAAACATTATTTTACACTTTTGGTTGTTGAGAAACGGCTCCTAAAACATTATTTGACACTTTTGGTTGTTGAAAAACAGCTTCTAACCATTATTTGACACTTTGGTTGTTGAGAAACAGCTCCTAAAACATTATTTTACACTTTTGGTTATTGAGAAACAGCTCCTAAAACATTATTTGACACTTTTGGTTGTTGAAAAACAGCTTCTAACCATTATTTGACACTTTGGTTGTTGAGAAACAGCTCATAAAACATTATTTTACACTTTTGGTTGTTGAGAAACAGCTCCTAAAACATTATTTGACACTTTTGGTTGTTGAAAAACAGCTTCTAACCATTATTTGACACTTTGGTTGTTGAAAAACAGCTCATAAAACATTATTTTACACTTTTGGTTATTGAGAAACAGCTCCTAAAACATTATTTGACACTTTTGGTTGTTGAAAAACAGCTTCTAACCATTATTTGACACTTTGGTTGTTGAAAAACAGCTCATAAAACATTATTTTACACTTTTGGTTGTTGAGAAACAGCTCCTAAAACATTATTTGACACTTTTGGTTGTTGAAAAACAGCTTCTAACCATTATTTGACACTTTGGTTGTTGAGAAACAGCTCATAAAACATTATTTTACACTTTTGGTTGTTGAGAAACAGCTCCTAAAACATTATTTTACACTTTTGGTTGTTGAGAAACAGCTCCTAAAACATTATTTGACACTTTTGGTTGTTGAAAAACAGCTTCTAACCATTATTTGACACTTTGGTTGTTGAGAAACAGCTCCTAAAACATTATTTTACACTTTGGGAGGCAAATTATTTTGGCAAATTATGGGAGGCAAATTATTTTGGGAGGCAAATTATTTTGGGAGGCAAATTATTTTGGCAAATTATTTTGGGAGGCAAATTATTTTGGGATGCAAATTATTTTGGCAAATTATTTTGGGAGGCAAATTATTTTGGCAAATTATTTTGGGAGGCAAATTATTTTGGCAAATTATTTTGGGAGGCAAATTATTTTGGGAGGAAAATTATTTTGGCAGGCAAATTATTTTGGGAGGCAAATTATTTTGGCAAATTATTTTGGGAGGCAAATTATTTTGGCAAATTATTTTGGGAGGCAAATTATTTTGGCAAATTATTTTGGGAGGCAAATTATTTTGGCAAATTATTTTGGGAGGCAAATTATTTTGGGAGGCAAATTATTTTGGCAGGCAAATTATTTTGGCAAATTATTTTGGGAGGCAAATTATTTTGGGAGGCAAATTATTTTGGGAGGCAAAATTATTTTGGGATGCAAATTATTTTGGCAAATTATTTTGGGAGGCAAATTATTTTGGGAGGCAAATTATTTTGGCAAATTATTTTGGGAGGCAAATTATTTTGGGAGGCAAATTATTTTGGCAAATTATTTTGGGAGGCAAATTATTTTGGCAAATTATTTTGGGAGGCAAAATTATTTTGGGATGCAAATTATTTTGGCAAATTATTTTGGGAGGCAAATTATTTTGGGAGGCAAATTATTTTGGGAGGCAAATTATTTTGGGAGGCAAATTATTTATTTTGGGAGGCAAATTATTTTTGGAGGCAAATTATTTTGGCAAATTATTTTGGGAGGGAAATTATTTTGGGATGCAAATTATTTTGGCAAATTATTTTGGGAGGCAAATTATTTTAGGAAATTATTTTGGGAGGCAAATTATTTTGGGAGGCAAATTATTTTGGCAAATTATTTTGGGAGGCAAATTATTTTGGCAAATTATTTTGGGAGGCAAATTATTTTGGGATGCAAATTATTTTGGGAGGCAAATTATTTTGGGAGGCAAATTATTTTGGCAAATTATTTTGGGAGGCAAATTATTTTGGCAAATTATTTTGGGAGGCAAATTATTTTGGGAGGCAAATTATTTTGGCAAATTATTTTGGGAGGCAAATTATTTTGGCAAATTATTTTGGGAGGCAAATTATTTTGGCAAATTATTTTGGGAGGCAAATTATTTTGGGAGGCAAATTATTTTGGCAAATTATTTTGGGAGGCAAATTATTTTGGCAAATTATTTTGGGAGGCAAATTATTTTGGGAGGCAAATTATTTTGGGAAATTATTTTGGGAGGCAAATTATTTTGGGAGGCAAATTATTTTGGCAAATTATTTTGGGAGGCAAATTATTTTGGGAGGCAAATTTTTTTACTTCTAACCATTATTTGACACTTTGGTTGTTGAGAAACAGCTCCTAAAACATTATTTTACACTTTTGGTTGTTGAGAAACGGCTCCTAAAACATTATTTGACACTTTTGGTTGTTGAAAAACAGCTTCTAACCATTATTTGACACTTTGGTTGTTGAGAAACAGCTCCTAAAACATTATTTTACACTTTTGGTTATTGAGAAACAGCTCCTAAAACATTATTTGACACTTTTGGTTGTTGAAAAACAGCTTCTAACCATTATTTGACACTTTGGTTGTTGAGAAACAGCTCATAAAACATTATTTGACACTTTTGGTTGTTGAGAAACAGCTCCTAAAACATTATTTGACACTTTTGGTTGTTGAAAAACAGCTCCTAAAACATTATTTGACACTTTGGGAGGCAAATTATTTTGGCAAATTATTTTGGGAAGCAAATTATTTTGGGAGGAAATTTATTTTGGGAGGCAAATTATTTTGGGAGGCAAATTATTTTGGCAAATTATTTTGGGAGGCAAATTATTTTGGCAAATTATTTTGGGAGGCAAATTATTTTGGGAGGCAAATTATTTTGGGATGCAAATTATTTTGGGAGGCAAATTATTTTGGGAGGCAAATTATTTTGGGAGGCAAATTATTTTGGCATATTATTTTGGGAGGCAAATTATTTTGGGATGCAAATTATTTTGGGAGGCAAATTATTTTGGAAAATTATTTTGGGAGGCAAATTATTTTGGCAAATTATTTTGGGAGGCAAATTATTTTGGCAGGCAAATTATTTTGGGAGGCAAATTATTTTGGCAAATTATTTTGGGAGGCAAATTATTTTGGGAGGCAAATTATTTTGGGAGGCAAATTATTTTGGGAGGCAAATTATTTTGGGAGGCAAATTATTTTGGCAGGCAAATTATTTTGGCAAATTATTTTGGGAGGCAAATTATTTTGGCAAATTATTTTGGGAGGCAAAATTATTTTGGGATGCAAATTATTTTGGCAAATTATTTTGGGAGGCAAATTATTTTGGGAGGCAAATTATTTTGGCAAATTATTTTGGGAGGCAAATTATTTTGGCAAATTATTTTGGGAGGCAAATTATTTTGGCAAATTATTTTGGGAGGCAAATTATTTTGGCAAATTATTTTGGGAGGCAAATTATTTTTGGCAAATTATTTTGGGAGTCAAATTATTTTGGCAAATTATTTTGGGAGGCAAATTATTTTGGCAAATTATTTTGGGAGGCAAAATTATTTTGGGATGCAAATTATTTTGGCAAATTATTTTGGGAGGCAAATTATTTTGGGAGGCAAATTATTTTGGCAAATTATTTTGGGAGGCAAATTATTTTGGCAAATTATTTTGGGAGGCAAATTATTTTGGGATGCAAATTATTTTGGGAGGCAAATTATTTATTTTGGGAGGCAAATTATTTTGGCAAATTATTTTGGGAGGGAAATTATTTTGGGATGCAAATTATTTTGGCAAATTATTTTGGGAGGGAAATTATTTTGGCAAATTATTTTGGGAGGCAAATTATTTTGGCAAATTATTTTGGGAGGCAAATTATTTTGGCAAATTATTTTGGGAGGCAAATTATTTTGGCAAATTATTTTGGGAGGCAAATTATTTTGGGAGGCAAATTATTTTGGGAGGCAAATTATTTTGGGAGGCAAATTATTTTGGGAGGCAAATTATTTTGGGAGGCAAATTATTTTGGGAAATTATTTTGGGAGGCAAATTATTTTGGGAGGCAAATTATTTTGGCAAATTATTTTGGGAGGCAAATTATTTTGGCAAATTATTTTGGGAGGCAAATTATTTTGGGAGGCAAATTTTTTTACTTCTAACCATTATTTGACACTTTGGTTGTTGAGAAACAGCTCCTAAAACATTATTTTACACTTTTGGTTGTTGAGAAACGGCTCCTAAAACATTATTTGACACTTTTGGTTGTTGAAAAACAGCTTCTAACCATTATTTGACACTTTGGTTGTTGAGAAACAGCTCCTAAAACATTATTTTACACTTTTGGTTATTGAGAAACAGCTCCTAAAACATTATTTGACACTTTTGGTTGTTGAAAAACAGCTTCTAACCATTATTTGACACTTTGGTTGTTGAGAAACAGCTCATAAAACATTATTTGACACTTTTGGTTGTTGAGAAACAGCTCCTAAAACATTATTTTACACTTTTGGTTGTTGAGAAACAGCTCCTAAAACATTATTTGACACTTTTGGTTGTTGAAAAACAGCTCCTAAAACATTATTTTACACTTTGGGAGGCAAATTATTTTGGCAAATTATTTTGGGAAGCAAATTATTTTGGGAGGAAATTTATTTTGGGAGGCAAATTATTTTGGGAGGCAAATTATTTTGGCAAATTATTTTGGGAGGCAAATTATTTTGGCAAATTATTTTGGGAGGCAAATTATTTTGGGAGGCAAATTATTTTGGGATGCAAATTATTTTGGGAGGCAAATTATTTTGGGAGGCAAATTATTTTGGGAGGCAAATTATTTTGGCAAATTATTTTGGGAGGCAAATTATTTTGGGATGCAAATTATTTTGGGAGGCAAATTATTTTGGAAAATTATTTTGGGAGGCAAATTATTTTGGCAAATTATTTTGGGAGGCAAATTATTTTGGCAGGCAAATTATTTTGGGAGGCAAATTATTTTGGCAAATTATTTTGGGAGGCAAATTATTTTGGGAGGCAAATTATTTTGGGAGGCAAATTATTTTGGGAGGCAAATTATTTTGGCAGGCAAATTATTTTGGCAAATTATTTTGGGAGGCAAATTATTTTGGCAAATTATTTTGGGAGGCAAAATTATTTTGGGATGCAAATTATTTTGGCAAATTATTTTGGGAGGCAAATTATTTTGGGAGGCAAATTATTTTGGCAAATTATTTTGGGAGGCAAATTATTTTGGCAAATTATTTTGGGAGGCAAATTATTTTGGCAAATTATTTTGGCAAATTATTTTGGGAGGCAAATTATTTTGGCAAATTATTTTGGGAGGCAAATTATTTTTGGCAAATTATTTTGGGAGTCAAATTATTTTGGCAAATTATTTTGGGAGGCAAATTATTTTGGCAAATTATTTTGGGAGGCAAATTATTTTGGGAGGCAAATTATTTTGGGAGGCAAATTATTTATTTTGGGAGGCAAATTATTTTTGGAGGCAAATTATTTTGGCAAATTATTTTGGGAGGGAAATTATTTTGGGATGCAAATTATTTTGGCAAATTATTTTGGGAGGCAAATTATTTTAGGAAATTATTTTGGGAGGCAAATTATTTTGGGAGGCAAATTATTTTGGCAAATTATTTTGGGAGGCAAATTATTTTGGGATGCAAATTATTTTGGGAGGCAAATTATTTTGGGAGGCAAATTATTTTGGCAAATTATTTTGGGAGGCAAATTATTTTGGCAAATTATTTTGGCAAATTATTTTGGGAGGCAAATTATTTTGGCAAATTATTTTGGGAGGCAAATTATTTTGGCAAATTATTTTGGGAGGCAAATTATTTTGGGAGGCAAATTATTTTGGCAAATTATTTTGGCAAATTATTTTGGGAGGCAAATTATTTTGGCAAATTATTTTGGGAGGCAAATTATTTTGGGAGGCAAATTATTTTGGGAAATTATTTTGGGAGGCAAATTATTTTGGGAGGCAAATTATTTTGGCAAATTATTTTGGGAGGCAAATTATTTTGGGAGGCAATTTTTTTTACTTCTAACCATTATTTGACACTTTGGTTGTTGAGAAACAGCTCCTAAAACATTATTTTACACTTTTGGTTGTTGAGAAACGGCTCCTAAAACATTATTTGACACTTTTGGTTGTTGAAAAACAGCTTCTAACCATTATTTGACACTTTGGTTGTTGAGAAACAGCTCCTAAAACATTATTTTACACTTTTGGTTATTGAGAAACAGCTCCTAAAACATTATTTGACACTTTTGGTTGTTGAAAAACAGCTTCTAACCATTATTTGACACTTTGGTTGTTGAGAAACAGCTCATAAAACATTATTTGACACTTTTGGTTGTTGAGAAACAGCTCCTAAAACATTATTTTACACTTTTGGTTGTTGAGAAACAGCTCCTAAAACATTATTTGACACTTTTGGTTGTTGAAAAACAGCTCCTAAAACATTATTTTACACTTTGGGAGGCAAATTATTTTGGCAAATTATTTTGGGAAGCAAATTATTTTGGGAGGAAATTTATTTTGGGAGGCAAATTATTTTGGGAGGCAAATTATTTTGGCAAATTATTTTGGGAGGCAAATTATTTTGGGAGGCAAATTATTTTGGGATGCAAATTATTTTGGGAGGCAAATTATTTTGGGAGGCAAATTATTTTGGGAGGCAAATTATTTTGGCATATTATTTTGGGAGGCAAATTATTTTGGGATGCAAATTATTTTGGGAGGCAAATTATTTTGGAAAATTATTTTGGGAGGCAAATTATTTTGGCAAATTATTTTGGGAGGCAAATTATTTTGGCAGGCAAATTATTTTGGGAGGCAAATTATTTTGGCAAATTATTTTGGGAGGCAAATTATTTTGGCAAATTATTTTGGGAGGCAAATTATTTTGGGAGGCAAATTATTTTGGGAGGCAAATTATTTTGGGAGGCAAATTATTTTGGCAGGCAAATTATTTTGGCAAATTATTTTGGGAGGCAAATTATTTTGGCAAATTATTTTGGGAGGCAAAATTATTTTGGGATGCAAATTATTTTGGCAAATTATTTTGGGAGGCAAATTATTTTGGGAGGCAAATTATTTTGGCAAATTATTTTGGGAGGCAAATTATTTTGGCAAATTATTTTGGGAGGCAAATTATTTTGGCAAATTATTTTGGGAGGCAAATTATTTTGGCAAATTATTTTGGGAGGCAAATTATTTTTGGCAAATTATTTTGGGAGTCAAATTATTTTGGCAAATTATTTTGGGAGGCAAATTATTTTGGCAAATTATTTTGGGAGGCAAAATTATTTTGGGATGCAAATTATTTTGGCAAATTATTTTGGGAGGCAAATTATTTTGGGAGGCAAATTATTTTGGGAGGCAAATTATTTTGGCAAATTATTTTGGGAGGCAAATTATTTTGGGATGCAAATTATTTTGGGAGGCAAATTATTTTGGGAGGCAAATTATTTTGGGAGGCAAATTATTTATTTTGGGAGGCAAATTATTTTGGCAAATTATTTTGGGAGGGAAATTATTTTGGGATGCAAATTATTTTGGCAAATTATTTTGGGAGGGAAATTATTTTGGCAAATTATTTTGGGAGGCAAATTATTTTGGCAAATTATTTTGGGAGGCAAATTATTTTGGCAAATTATTTTGGGAGGCAAATTATTTTGGCAAATTATTTTGGGAGGCAAATTATTTTGGCAAATTATTTTGGGAGGCAAATTATTTTGGGAGGCAAATTATTTTGGCAAATTATTTTGGGAGGCAAATTATTTTGGGAGGCAAATTATTTTGGGAGGCAAATTATTTTGGGAAATTATTTTGGGAGGCAAATTATTTTGGGAGGCAAATTATTTTGGCAAATTATTTTGGCAAATTATTTTGGGAGGCAAATTATTTTGGGAGGCAATTTTTTTTACTTCTAACCATTATTTGACACTTTGGTTGTTGAGAAACAGCTCCTAAAACATTATTTTACACTTTTGGTTGTTGAGAAACGGCTCCTAAAACATTATTTGACACTTTTGGTTGTTGAAAAACAGCTTCTAACCATTATTTGACACTTTGGTTGTTGAGAAACAGCTCCTAAAACATTATTTTACACTTTTGGTTATTGAGAAACAGCTCCTAAAACATTATTTGACACTTTTGGTTGTTGAAAAACAGCTTCTAACCATTATTTGACACTTTGGTTGTTGAGAAACAGCTCATAAAACATTATTTGACACTTTTGGTTGTTGAGAAACAGCTCCTAAAACATTATTTTACACTTTTGGTTGTTGAGAAACAGCTCCTAAAACATTATTTGACACTTTTGGTTGTTGAAAAACAGCTCCTAAAACATTATTTTACACTTTGGGAGGCAAATTATTTTGGCAAATTATTTTGGGAAGCAAATTATTTTGGGAGGAAATTTATTTTGGGAGGCAAATTATTTTGGCAAATTATTTTGGGAGGCAAATTATTTTGGCAAATTATTTTGGGAGGCAAATTATTTTGGGAGGCAAATTATTTTGGGATGCAAATTATTTTGGGAGGCAAATTATTTTGGGAGGCAAATTATTTTGGGAGGCAAATTATTTTGGCAAATTATTTTGGGAGGCAAATTATTTTGGGATGCAAATTATTTTGGGAGGCAAATTATTTTGGAAAATTATTTTGGGAGGCAAATTATTTTGGCAAATTATTTTGGGAGGCAAATTATTTTGGCAGGCAAATTATTTTGGGAGGCAAATTATTTTGGCAAATTATTTTGGGAGGCAAATTATTTTGGGAGGCAAATTATTTTGGGAGGCAAATTATTTTGGGAGGCAAATTATTTTGGCAGGCAAATTATTTTGGCAAATTATTTTGGGAGGCAAATTATTTTGGCAAATTATTTTGGGAGGCAAAATTATTTTGGGATGCAAATTATTTTGGCAAATTATTTTGGGAGGCAAATTATTTTGGGAGGCAAATTATTTTGGCAAATTATTTTGGGAGGCAAATTATTTTGGCAAATTATTTTGGGAGGCAAATTATTTTGGCAAATTATTTTGGCAAATTATTTTGGGAGGCAAATTATTTTGGCAAATTATTTTGGGAGGCAAATTATTTTTGGCAAATTATTTTGGGAGTCAAATTATTTTGGCAAATTATTTTGGGAGGCAAATTATTTTGGCAAATTATTTTGGGAGGCAAAATTATTTTGGGATGCAAATTATTTTGGCAAATTATTTTGGGAGGCAAATTATTTTGGGAGGCAAATTATTTTGGCAAATTATTTTGGGAGGCAAATTATTTTGGCAAATTATTTTGGGAGGCAAATTATTTTGGGAGGCAAATTATTTTGGGAGGCAAATTATTTTGGGAGGCAAATTATTTATTTTGGGAGGCAAATTATTTTGGCAAATTATTTTGGGAGGGAAATTATTTTGGGATGCAAATTATTTTGGCAAATTATTTTGGGAGGGAAATTATTTTGGCAAATTATTTTGGGAGGCAAATTATTTTGGGAGGCAAATTATTTTGGGAGGCAAATTATTTTGGGAGGCAAATTATTTTGGGAGGCAAATTATTTTGGGAGGCAAATTATTTTGGCAAATTATTTTGGGAGGCAAATTATTTTGGCAAATTATTTTGGGAGGCAAATTATTTTGGGAGGCAAATTATTTTGGCAGGCAAATTATTTTGGGAGGCAAATTATTTTGGGAGGCAAATTATTTTGGCAAATTATTTTGGGAGGCAAATTATTTGGGCAAATTTGGGAGGCAAATTATTTTGGCAAATTATTTTGGGAGGCAAATTATTTTGGGAGGCAAATTATTTTGGCAAATTATTTTGGGAGGCAAATTATTTTGGGAGGCAAATTATTTTGGCAAATTATTTTGGGAGGCAAATTATTTTGGGAGGCAAATTATTTTGGCAAATTATTTTGGGAGGCAAACTATTTTGGGAGGCAAATTATTTTGGGATGCAAATTATTTTGGGAGGCAAATTTTTGGGAGGCAAATTATTTTGGGAGGCAAATTATTTTGGCAAATTATTTTGGGAGGCAAATTATTTTGGGAGGCAAATTATTTTGGCAAATTATTTTGGGAGGCAAATTATTTTGGCAAATTATTTTGGGAGGCAAATTATTTTGGCAAATTATTTTGGGAGGCAAATTATTTTGGGAGGCAAATTATTTTGGCAAATTATTTTGGGAGGCAAATTATTTTGGCAAATTATTTTGGGAGGCAAATTATTTTGGCAAATTATTTTGGGAGGCAAATTATTTTGGCAAATTATTTTGGGAGGCAAATTATTTTGGCAAATTATTTTGGGAGGCAAATTATTTTGGCAAATTATTTTGGGAGGCAAATTATTTTGGGATGCAAATTATTTTGGGAGGCAAATTATTTTGGGATGCAAATTATTTTGGGAGGCAAATTATTTTGGGATGCAAATTATTTTGGGAGGCAAATTATTTTGGGAGGCAAATTATTTTGGGAGGCAAATTATTTATTTTGGGAGGCAAATTATTTTTGGAGGCAAATTATTTTGGCAAATTATTTTGGGAGGGAAATTATTTTGGGATGCAAATTATTTTGGCAAATTATTTTGGGAGGCAAATTATTTTGGCAAATTATTTTGGGAGGCAAATTATTTTGGCAAATTATTTTGGGAGGCAAATTATTTTGGGAGGCAAATTATTTTGGCAAATTATTTTGGGAGGCAAATTATTTTGGGATGCAAATTATTTTGGGAGGCAAATTATTTTGGGAGGCAAATTATTTTGGGAGGCAAATTATTTTGGCAAATTATTTTGGGAGGCAAATTATTTTGGCAAATTATTTTGGGAGGCAAATTATTTTGGGAGGCAAATTATTTTGGCAAATTATTTTGGGAGGCAAATTATTTTGGCAAATTATTTTGGGAGGCAAATTATTTTGGGAGGCAAATTATTTTGGGAGGCAAATTATTTTGGCAAATTATTTTGGGAGGCAAATTATTTTGGGAGGCAAATTATTTTGGGAGGCAAATTATTTTGGGAGGCAAATAATTTTGGGAGGCAAATAATTTTGGGAGGCAAATTATTTTGGCAAATTATTTTGGGAGGCAAATTATTTTGGCAAATTATTTTGGGAGGCAAATTATTTTGCTTCTAACCATTATTTGACACTTTGGTTGTTGAGAAACAGCTCCTAAAACATTATTTTACACTTTTGGTTATTGAGAAACAGCTCCTAAAACATTATTTGACACTTTTGGTTGTTGAAAAACAGCTTCTAACCATTATTTGACACTTTGGTTGTTGAGAAACAGCTCATAAAACATTATTTTACACTTTTGGTTGTTGAGAAACAGCTCCTAAAACATTATTTTACACTTTTGGTTGTTGAGAAACAGCTCCTAAAACATTATTTGACACTTTTGGTTGTTGAAAAACAGCTCCTAAAACATTATTTTACACTTTGGGAGGCAAATTATTTTGGCAAATTATTTTGGGAAGCAAATTATTTTGGGAGGAAATTTATTTTGGGAGGCAAATTATTTTGGGAGGCAAATTATTTTGGCAAATTATTTTGGGAGGCAAATTATTTTGGCAAATTATTTTGGGAGGCAAATTATTTTGGGAGGCAAATTATTTTGGGATGCAAATTATTTTGGGAGGCAAATTATTTTGGGAGGCAAATTATTTTGGGAGGCAAATTATTTTGGCAAATTATTTTGGGAGGCAAATTATTTTGGGATGCAAATTATTTTGGGAGGCAAATTATTTTGGAAAATTATTTTGGGAGGCAAATTATTTTGGCAAATTATTTTGGGAGGCAAATTATTTTGGCAGGCAAATTATTTTGGGAGGCAAATTATTTTGGGAGGCAAATTATTTTGGCAAATTATTTTGGGAGGCAAATTATTTTGGGAGGCAAATTATTTTGGGAGGCAAATTATTTTGGGAGGCAAATTATTTTGGGAGGCAAATTATTTTGGCAGGCAAATTATTTTGGCAAATTATTTTGGGAGGCAAATTATTTTGGCAAATTATTTTGGGAGGCAAAATTATTTTGGGATGCAAATTATTTTGGCAAATTATTTTGGGAGGCAAATTATTTTGGGAGGCAAATTATTTTGGGAGGCAAATTATTTTGGCAAATTATTTTGGGAGGCAAATTATTTTGGGATGCAAATTATTTTGGGAGGCAAATTATTTTGGGAGGCAAATTATTTTGGGAGGCAAATTATTTATTTTGGGAGGCAAATTATTTTGGCAAATTATTTTGGGAGGGAAATTATTTTGGGATGCAAATTATTTTGGCAAATTATTTTGGGAGGGAAATTATTTTGGCAAATTATTTTGGGAGGCAAATTATTTTGGCAAATTATTTTGGGAGGCAAATTATTTTGGCAAATTATTTTGGGAGGCAAATTATTTTGGGAGGCAAATTATTTTGGGAGGCAAATTATTTTGGGAGGCAAATTATTTTGGGAGGCAAATTATTTTGGGAGGCAAATTCTTTATTTTGGGAGGCAAATTATTTTGGCAAATTATTTTGGGAGGCAAATTATTTTGGCAAATTATTTTGGGAGGCAAATTATTTTGGGAGGCAAATTATTTTGGCAGGCAAATTATTTTGGGAGGCAAATTATTTTGGGAGGCAAATTATTTTGGCAAATTATTTTGGGAGGCAAATTATTTGGGCAAATTTGGGAGGCAAATTATTTTGGCAAATTATTTTGGGAGGCAAATTATTTTGGGAGGCAAATTATTTTGGCAAATTATTTTGGGAGGCAAATTATTTTGGGAGGCAAATTATTTTGGCAAATTATTTTGGGAGGCAAATTATTTTGGGAGGCAAATTATTTTGGCAAATTATTTTGGGAGGCAAATTATTTTGGGAGGCAAATTATTTTGGCAAATTATTTTGGGAGGCAAACTATTTTGGGAGGCAAATTATTTTGGGATGCAAATTATTTTGGGAGGCAAATTTTTGGGAGGCAAATTATTTTGGGAGGCAAATTATTTTGGCAAATTATTTTGGGAGGCAAATTATTTTGGGAGGCAAATTATTTTGGCAAATTATTTTGGGAGGCAAATTATTTTGGCAAATTATTTTGGGAGGCAAATTATTTTGGGAGGCAAATTATTTTGGCAAATTATTTTGGGAGGCAAATTATTTTGGCAAATTATTTTGGGAGGCAAATTATTTTGGCAAATTATTTTGGGAGGCAAATTATTTTGGCAAATTATTTTGGGAGGCAAATTATTTTGGCAAATTATTTTGGGAGGCAAATTATTTTGGCAAATTATTTTGGGAGGCAAATTATTTTGGGATGCAAATTATTTTGGGAGGCAAATTATTTTGGGATGCAAATTATTTTGGGAGGCAAATTATTTTGGGATGCAAATTATTTTGGGAGGCAAATTATTTTGGGAGGCAAATTATTTTGGGAGGCAAATTATTTATTTTGGGAGGCAAATTATTTTTGGAGGCAAATTATTTTGGCAAATTATTTTGGGAGGGAAATTATTTTGGGATGCAAATTATTTTGGCAAATTATTTTGGGAGGCAAATTATTTTGGCAAATTATTTTGGGAGGCAAATTATTTTGGCAAATTATTTTGGGAGGCAAATTATTTTGGGAGGCAAATTATTTTGGCAAATTATTTTGGGAGGCAAATTATTTTGGGATGCAAATTATTTTGGGAGGCAAATTATTTTGGGAGGCAAATTATTTTGGCAAATTATTTTGGGAGGCAAATTATTTTGGCAAATTATTTTGGGAGGCAAATTATTTTGGGAGGCAAATTATTTTGGGAGGCAAATTATTTTGGGAGGCAAATTATTTTGGCAAATTATTTTGGGAGGCAAATTATTTTGGGAGGCAAATTATTTTGGGAGGCAAATAATTTTGGGAGGCAAATTATTTTGGCAAATTATTTTGGGAGGCAAATTATTTTGGCAAATTATTTTGGGAGGCAAATTATTTTGCTTCTAACCATTATTTGACACTTTGGTTGTTGAGAAACAGCTCCTAAAACATTATTTTACACTTTTGGTTGTTGAGAAACGGCTCCTAAAACATTATTTGACACTTTTGGTTGTTGAAAAACAGCTTCTAACCATTATTTGACACTTTGGTTGTTGAGAAACAGCTCCTAAAACATTATTTTACACTTTTGGTTATTGAGAAACAGCTCCTAAAACATTATTTGACACTTTTGGTTGTTGAAAAACAGCTTCTAACCATTATTTGACACTTTGGTTGTTGAGAAACAGCTCATAAAACATTATTTTACACTTTTGGTTGTTGAGAAACAGCTCCTAAAACATTATTTGACACTTTTGGTTGTTGAGAAACAGCTCATAAAACATTATTTTACACTTTTGGTTGTTGAGAAACAGCTCCTAAAACATTATTTTACACTTTTGGTTGTTGAGAAACAGCTCCTAAAACATTATTTGACACTTTTGGTTGTTGAAAAACAGCTCCTAAAACATTATTTTACACTTTGGGAGGCAAATTATTTTGGCAAATTATTTTGGCAAATTATTTTGGCAAATTATTTTGGGAAGCAAATTATTTTGGGAGGAAAATTATTTTGGGAGGCAAATTATTTTGGGAGGCAAATTATTTTGGCAAATTATTTTGGGAGGCAAATTATTTTGGCAAATTATTTTGGGAGGCAAATTATTTTGGGAGGCAAATTATTTTGGGATGCAAATTATTTTGGGAGGCAAATTATTTTGGCAAATTATTTTGGGAGGCAAATTATTTTGGGAGGCAAATTATTTTGGGAGGCAAATTATTTTGGGAGGCAAATTATTTTGGCAAATTATTTTGGGAGGCAAATTATTTTGGGATGCAAATTATTTTGGGAGGCAAATTATTTTGGGAGGCAAATTATTTTGGCAAATTATTTTGGGAGGCAAATTATTTTGGCAAATTATTTTGGGAGGCAAATTATTTTGGCAAATTATTTTGGGAGGCAAATTATTTTGGCAAATTATTTTGGGAGGCAAATTATTTTGGCAAATTATTTTGGGAGGCAAATTATTTTGGGAGGCAAATTATTTTGGCAAATTATTTTGGGAGGCAAATTATTTTGGCAAATTATTTTGGGAGGCAAATTATTTTGGGAGGCAAATTATTTTGGGAGGCAAATTATTTTGGGAAATTATTTTGGGAGGCAAATTATTTTGGGAGGCAAATTATTTTGGCAAATTATTTTGGCAAATTATTTTGGGAGGCAAATTATTTTGGGAGGCAAATTTTTTTACTTCTAACCATTATTTGACACTTTGGTTGTTGAGAAACAGCTCCTAAAACATTATTTTACACTTTTGGTTGTTGAGAAACGGCTCCTAAAACATTATTTGACACTTTTGGTTGTTGAAAAACAGCTTCTAACCATTATTTGACACTTTGGTTGTTGAGAAACAGCTCCTAAAACATTATTTTACACTTTTGGTTATTGAGAAACAGCTCCTAAAACATTATTTGACACTTTTGGTTGTTGAAAAACAGCTTCTAACCATTATTTGACACTTTGGTTGTTGAGAAACAGCTCATAAAACATTATTTGACACTTTTGGTTGTTGAGAAACAGCTCCTAAAACATTATTTTACACTTTTGGTTGTTGAGAAACAGCTCCTAAAACATTATTTGACACTTTTGGTTGTTGAAAAACAGCTCCTAAAACATTATTTTACACTTTGGGAGGCAAATTATTTTGGCAAATTATTTTGGGAAGCAAATTATTTTGGGAGGAAATTTATTTTGGGAGGCAAATTATTTTGGGAGGCAAATTATTTTGGCAAATTATTTTGGGAGGCAAATTATTTTGGCAAATTATTTTGGGAGGCAAATTATTTTGGGAGGCAAATTATTTTGGGATGCAAATTATTTTGGGAGGCAAATTATTTTGGGAGGCAAATTATTTTGGGAGGCAAATTATTTTGGCAAATTATTTTGGGAGGCAAATTATTTTGGGATGCAAATTATTTTGGGAGGCAAATTATTTTGGAAAATTATTTTGGGAGGCAAATTATTTTGGCAAATTATTTTGGGAGGCAAATTATTTTGGCAGGCAAATTATTTTGGGAGGCAAATTATTTTGGGAGGCAAATTATTTTGGCAAATTATTTTGGGAGGCAAATTATTTTGGGAGGCAAATTATTTTGGGAGGCAAATTATTTTGGGAGGCAAATTATTTTGGCAGGCAAATTATTTTGGCAAATTATTTTGGGAGGCAAATTATTTTGGCAAATTATTTTGGGAGGCAAAATTATTTTGGGATGCAAATTATTTTGGCAAATTATTTTGGGAGGCAAATTATTTTGGGAGGCAAATTATTTTGGCAAATTATTTTGGGAGGCAAATTATTTTGGCAAATTATTTTGGGAGGCAAATTATTTTGGCAAATTATTTTGGCAAATTATTTTGGGAGGCAAATTATTTTGGCAAATTATTTTGGGAGGCAAATTATTTTTGGCAAATTATTTTGGGAGTCAAATTATTTTGGCAAATTATTTTGGGAGGCAAATTATTTTGGCAAATTATTTTGGGAGGCAAAATTATTTTGGGATGCAAATTATTTTGGCAAATTATTTTGGGAGGCAAATTATTTTGGGAGGCAAATTATTTTGGCAAATTATTTTGGGAGGCAAATTATTTTGGCAAATTATTTTGGGAGGCAAATTATTTTGGGATGCAAATTATTTTGGGAGGCAAATTATTTTGGGAGGCAAATTATTTTGGGAGGCAAATTATTTATTTTGGGAGGCAAATTATTTTGGCAAATTATTTTGGGAGGGAAATTATTTTGGGATGCAAATTATTTTGGCAAATTATTTTGGGAGGGAAATTATTTTGGCAAATTATTTTGGGAGGCAAATTATTTTGGCAAATTATTTTGGGAGGCAAATTATTTTGGGAGGCAAATTATTTTGGGAGGCAAATTATTTTGGGAGGCAAATTATTTTGGGAGGCAAATTATTTATTTTGGGAGGCAAATTATTTTGGCAAATTATTTTGGGAGGCAAATTATTTTGGCAAATTATTTTGGGAGGCAAATTATTTTGGGAGGCAAATTATTTTGGCAGGCAAATTATTTTGGGAGGCAAATTATTTTGGGAGGCAAATTATTTTGGCAAATTATTTTGGGAGGCAAATTATTTGGGCAAATTTGGGAGGCAAATTATTTTGGGAGGCAAATTATTTTGGGAGGCAAATTATTTTGGCAAATTATTTTGGGAGGCAAATTATTTTGGGAGGCAAATTATTTTGGCAAATTATTTTGGGAGGCAAATTATTTTGGGAGGCAAATTATTTTGGCAAATTATTTTGGGAGGCAAACTATTTTGGGAGGCAAATTATTTTGGGATGCAAATTATTTTGGGAGGCAAATTTTTGGGAGGCAAATTATTTTGGGAGGCAAATTATTTTGGCAAATTATTTTGGGAGGCAAATTATTTTGGGAGGCAAATTATTTTGGCAAATTATTTTGGGAGGCAAATTATTTTGGCAAATTATTTTGGGAGGCAAATTATTTTGGCAAATTATTTTGGGAGGCAAATTATTTTGGCAAATTATTTTGGGAGGCAAATTATTTTGGGAGGCAAATTATTTTGGCAAATTATTTTGGGAGGCAAATTATTTTGGCAAATTATTTTGGGAGGCAAATTATTTTGGCAAATTATTTTGGGAGGCAAATTATTTTGGCAAATTATTTTGGGAGGCAAATTATTTTGGCAAATTATTTTGGGAGGCAAATTATTTTGGCAAATTATTTTGGGATGCAAATTATTTTGGGAGGCAAATTATTTTGGGATGCAAATTATTTTGGGAGGCAAATTATTTTGGGATGCAAATTATTTTGGGAGGCAAATTATTTTGGGAGGCAAATTATTTTGGGAGGCAAATTATTTATTTTGGGAGGCAAATTATTTTTGGGAGGCAAATTATTTTGGCAAATTATTTTGGCAAATTATTTTGGCAAATTATTTTGGGAGGGAAATTATTTTGGGATGCAAATTATTTTGGCAAATTATTTTGGGAGGCAAATTATTTTGGCAAATTATTTTGGGAGGCAAATTATTTTGGCAAATTATTTTGGGAGGCAAATTATTTTGGGAGGCAAATTATTTTGGCAAATTATTTTGGGAGGCAAATTATTTTGGGATGCAAATTATTTTGGGAGGCAAATTATTTTGGGAGGCAAATTATTTTGGGAGGCAAATTATTTTGGGAGGCAAATTATTTTGGCAAATTATTTTGGGAGGCAAATTATTTTGGGAGGCAAATTATTTTGGGAGGCAAATTATTTTGGCAAATTATTTTGGCAAATTATTTTGGGAGGCAAATTATTTTGTGAGGCAAATTATTTTGGCAAATTATTTTGGGAGGCAAATTATTTTGGGAGGCAAATTATTTTGGGAGGCAAATAATTTTGGGAGGCAAATTATTTTGGCAAATTATTTTGGGAGGCAAATTATTTTGGCAAATTATTTTGGGAGGCAAATTATTTTGCTTCTAACCATTATTTGACACTTTGGTTGTTGAGAAACAGCTCCTAAAACATTATTTTACACTTTTGGTTGTTGAGAAACGGCTCCTAAAACATTATTTGACACTTTTGGTTGTTGAAAAACAGCTTCTAACCATTATTTGACACTTTGGTTGTTGAGAAACAGCTCCTAAAACATTATTTTACACTTTTGGTTATTGAGAAACAGCTCCTAAAACATTATTTGACACTTTTGGTTGTTGAAAAACAGCTTCTAACCATTATTTGACACTTTGGTTGTTGAGAAACAGCTCATAAAACATTATTTTACACTTTTGGTTGTTGAGAAACAGCTCCTAAAACATTATTTGACACTTTTGGTTGTTGAGAAACAGCTCATAAAACATTATTTTACACTTTTGGTTGTTGAGAAACAGCTCCTAAAACATTATTTTACACTTTTGGTTGTTGAGAAACAGCTCCTAAAACATTATTTGACACTTTTGGTTGTTGAAAAACAGCTCCTAAAACATTATTTTACACTTTGGGAGGCAAATTATTTTGGGAAGCAAATTATTTTGGGAGGAAAATTATTTTGGGAGGCAAATTATTTTGGGAGGCAAATTATTTTGGCAAATTATTTTGGGAGGCAAATTATTTTGGCAAATTATTTTGGGAGGCAAATTATTTTGGGAGGCAAATTATTTTGGGATGCAAATTATTTTGGGAGGCAAATTATTTTGGCAAATTATTTTGGGAGGCAAATTATTTTGGGAGGCAAATTATTTTGGCAAATTATTTCAGGAGGCAAATTATTTTGGGATGAAAATTATTTTGGCAAATTATTTTGGGAGGCAAATTATTTTGGAAAATTATTTTGGGAGGCAAATTATTTTGGCAAATTATTTTGGGAGGCAAATTATTTTGGCAGGCAAATTATTTTGGGAGGCAAATTATTTTGCCTCCCAGGCAAATTATTTGGGAGGCAAATTATTTTGGGAGGCAAATTATTTTGGCAAATTATTTTGGGAGGCAAATTATTTTGGCAAATTATTTTGGGAGGCAAATTATTTTGGCAAATTATTTTGGGAGGCAAATTATTTTGGCAAATTATTTTGGGAGGCAAATTATTTTGGGAGGCAAATTATTTTGGCAAATTATTTTGGGAGGCAAATTATTTTGGCAAATTATTTTGGGAGGCAAATTATTTTGGCAAATTATTTTGGGAGGCAAATTATTTTGGGATGCAAATTATTTTGGGAGGCAAATTATTTTGGGATGCAAATTATTTTGGGAGGCAAATTATTTTGGGAGGCAAATTATTTTGGGAGGCAAATTATTTTGGCAAATTATTTTGGGAGGCAAATTATTTTGGCAAATTATTTTGGGAGGCAAATTATTTTGGGAGGCAAATTATTTTGGGAGGCAAATTATTTTGGCAAATTATTTTGGGAGGCAAATTATTTTGGGAGGCAAATTATTTTGGGAGGCAAATTATTTTGGGAGGCAAATTATTTTGGCAAATTATTTTGGGAGGCAAATTATTTTGGGAGGCAAATTATTTTGGCAAATTATTTTGGGAGGCAAACAATTTTGGCAAATTATTTTGGGAGGCAAATTATTTTGGGATGCAAATTATTTTGGGAGGCAAATTTTTGGGAGGCAAATTATTTTGGGAGGCAAATTATTTTGGCAAATTATTTTGGGATGCAAATTATTTTGGGAGGCAAATTATTTTGGGAGGCAAATTATTTTGGCAAATTATTTTGGGAGGCAAATTATTTTGGCAAATTATTTTGGGAGGCAAATTATTTTGGGAGGCAAATTATTTTGGCAAATTATTTTGGGAGGCAAATTATTTTGGCAAATTATTTTGGGAGGCAAATTATTTTGGCAAATTATTTTGGGAGGCAAATTATTTTGGGAGGCAAATTATTTTGGGATGCAAATTATTTTGGCAAATTATTTTGGGAGGCAAATTATTTTGGCAAATTATTTTGGGAGGCAAATTATTTTGGGAGGCAAATTATTTTGGGAGGCAAATTATTTTGGCAAATTATTTCAGGAGGCAAATTATTTTGGGATGCAAATTATTTTGGCAAATTATTTTGGGAGGCAAATTATTTTGGAAAATTATTTTGGGAGGCAAATTATTTTGGCAAATTATTTTGGGAGGCAAATTATTTTGGCAGGCAAATTATTTTGGGAGGCAAATTATTTTGCCTCCCAGGCAAATTATTTGGGAGGCAAATTATTTTGGGAGGCAAATTATTTTGGCAAATTATTTTGGGAGGCAAATTATTTTGGCAAATTATTTTGGGAGGCAAATTATTTTGGCAAATTATTTTGGGAGGCAAATTATTTTGGCAAATTATTTTGGGAGGCAAATTATTTTGGCAAATTATTTTGGGAGGCAAATTATTTTGGGAGGCAAATTATTTTGGGAGGCAAATTATTTTGGCAAATTATTTTGGGAGGCAAATTATTTTGGCAAATTATTTTGGGAGGCAAATTATTTTGGCAAATTATTTTGGGAGGCAAATTATTTTGGGATGCAAATTATTTTGGGAGGCAAATTATTTTGGGAGGCAAATTATTTTGGCAAATTATTTTGGGAGGCAAATTATTTTGGCAAATTATTTTGGGAGGCAAATTATTTTGGCAAATTATTTTGGGAGGCAAATTATTTTGGGAGGCAAATTATTTTGGCAAATTATTTTGGGAGGCAAATTATTTTGGGAGGCAAATTATTTTGGGAGGCAAATTATTTTGGCAAATTATTTTGGGAGGCAAATTATTTTGGCAAATTATTTTGGGAGGCAAATTATTTTGGGAGGCAAATTATTTTGGGAGGCAAATTATTTTGGCAAATTATTTTGGGAGGCAAATTATTTTGGGAGGCAAATTATTTTGGGAGGCAAATTATTTTGGCAAATTATTTTGGGAGGCAAACTATTTTGGCAAATTATTTTGGGAGGCAAATTATTTTGGGATGCAAATTATTTTGGGAGGCAAATTTTTGGGAGGCAAATTATTTTGGGAGGCAAATTATTTTGGCAAATTATTTTGGGATGCAAATTATTTTGGGAGGCAAATTATTTTGGCAAATTATTTTGGGAGGCAAATTATTTTGGCAAATTATTTTGGGAGGCAAATTATTTTGGGAGGCAAATTATTTTGCTTCTAACCATTATTTGACACTTTGGTTGTTGAGAAACAGCTCCTAAAACATTATTTTACACTTTTGGTTGTTGAGAAACGGCTCCTAAAACATTATTTGACACTTTTGGTTGTTGAAAAACAGCTTCTAACCATTATTTGACACTTTGGTTGTTGAGAAACAGCTCCTAAAACATTATTTTACACTTTTGGTTATTGAGAAACAGCTCCTAAAACATTATTTGACACTTTTGGTTGTTGAAAAACAGCTTCTAACCATTATTTGACACTTTGGTTGTTGAGAAACAGCTCATAAAACATTATTTGACACTTTTGGTTGTTGAGAAACAGCTCCTAAAACATTATTTGACACTTTTGGTTGTTGAAAAACAGCTTCTAACCATTATTTGACACTTTGGTTGTTGAGAAACAGCTCATAAAACATTATTTTACACTTTTGGTTGTTGAGAAACAGCTCCTAAAACATTATTTTACACTTTTGGTTGTTGAGAAACAGCTCCTAAAACATTATTTGACACGTTTGGTTGTTGAAAAACAGCTCCTAAAACATTATTTTACACTTTGGGAGGCAAATTATTTTGGCAAATTATTTTGGCAAATTATTTTGGGAAGCAAATTATTTTGGGAGGAAATTTATTTTGGGAGGCAAATTATTTTGGGAGGCAAATTATTTTGGCAAATTATTTTGGGAGGCAAATTATTTTGGGAGGCAAATTATTTTGGGATGCAAATTATTTTGGGAGGCAAATTATTTTGGGAGGCAAATTATTTTGGCAAATTATTTTGGGAGGCAAATTATTTTGGGATGCAAATTATTTTGGGAGGCAAATTATTTTGGAAAATTATTTTGGGAGGCAAATTATTTTGGCAAATTATTTTGGGAGGCAAATTATTTTGGGAGGCAAATTATTTTGGGATGCAAATTATTTTGGCAAATTATTTTGGGAGGCAAATTATTTTGGCAAATTATTTTGGGAGGCAAATTATTTTGGGAGGCAAATTATTTTGGGAGGCAAATTATTTTGGGAGGCAAATTATTTTGGCAAATTATTTCAGGAGGCAAATTATTTTGGGATGCAAATTATTTTGGCAAATTATTTTGGGAGGCAAATTATTTTGGAAAATTATTTTGGGAGGCAAATTATTTTGGCAAATTATTTTGGGAGGCAAATTATTTTGGCAAATTATTTTGGGAGGCAAATTATTTTGGGAGGCAAATTATTTTGGGAGGCAAATTATTTTGGCAAATTATTTTGGGAGGCAAATTATTTTGGCAAATTATTTTGGGAGGCAAATTATTTTGGCAAATTATTTTGGGAGGCAAATTATTTTGGGATGCAAATTATTTTGGGAGGCAAATTATTTTGGGAGGCAAATTATTTTGGCAAATTATTTTGGGAGGCAAATTATTTTGGCAAATTATTTTGGGAGGCAAATTATTTTGGCAAATTATTTTGGGAGGCAAATTATTTTGGGAGGCAAATTATTTTGGCAAATTATTTTGGGAGGCAAATTATTTTGGGAGGCAAATTATTTTGGCAAATTATTTTGGGAGGCAAATTATTTTGGCAAATTATTTTGGGAGGCAAATTATTTTGGGAGGCAAATTATTTTGGGAGGCAAATTATTTTGGGAGGCAAATTATTTTGGGAGGCAAATTATTTTGGCAAATTATTTTGGGAGGCAAATTATTTTGGGAGGCAAATTATTTTGGCAAATTATTTTGGGAGGCAAATTATTTTGGGATGCAAATTATTTTGGGAGGCAAATTTTTGGGAGGCAAATTATTTTGGGAGGCAAATTATTTTGGCAAATTATTTTGGGATGCAAATTATTTTGGGAGGCAAATTATTTTGGCAAATTATTTTGGGAGGCAAATTATTTTGGCAAATTATTTTGGGAGGCAAATTATTTTGGGAGGCAAATTATTTTGCTTCTAACCATTATTTGACACTTTGGTTGTTGAGAAACAGCTCCTAAAACATTATTTTACACTTTTGGTTGTTGAGAAACGGCTCCTAAAACATTATTTGACACTTTTGGTTGTTGAAAAACAGCTTCTAACCATTATTTGACACTTTGGTTGTTGAGAAACAGCTCCTAAAACATTATTTTACACTTTTGGTTATTGAGAAACAGCTCCTAAAACATTATTTGACACTTTTGGTTGTTGAAAAACAGCTTCTAACCATTATTTGACACTTTGGTTGTTGAGAAACAGCTCATAAAACATTATTTGACACTTTTGGTTGTTGAGAAACAGCTTCTAACCATTATTTGACACTTTGGTTGTTGAGAAACAGCTCATAAAACATTATTTTACACTTTTGGTTGTTGAGAAACAGCTCCTAAAACATTATTTTACACTTTTGGTTGTTGAGAAACAGCTCCTAAAACATTATTTGACACTTTTGGTTGTTGAAAAACAGCTCCTAAAACATTATTTTACACTTTGGGAGGCAAATTATTTTGGCAAATTATTTTGGCAAATTATTTTGGCAAATTATTTTGGGAAGCAAATTATTTTGGGAGGAAATTTATTTTGGGAGGCAAATTATTTTGGGAGGCAAATTATTTTGGCAAATTATTTTGGGAGGCAAATTATTTTGGCAAATTATTTTGGGAGGCAAATTATTTTGGGATGCAAATTATTTTGGGAGGCAAATTATTTTGGGAGGCAAATTATTTTGGCAAATTATTTTGGGAGGCAAATTATTTTGGGATGCAAATTATTTTGGGAGGCAAATTATTTTGGAAAATTATTTTGGGAGGCAAATTATTTTGGCAAATTATTTTGGGAGGCAAATTATTTTGGGAGGCAAATTATTTTGGGATGCAAATTATTTTGGCAAATTATTTTGGGAGGCAAATTATTTTGGCAAATTATTTTGGGAGGCAAATTATTTTGGGAGGCAAATTATTTTGGGAGGCAAATTATTTTGGCAAATTAT
Organism: Protomyctophum bolini; assembly: GCF_963924005.1. Lineage (NCBI taxonomy): Eukaryota > Metazoa > Chordata > Actinopteri > Myctophiformes > Myctophidae > Protomyctophum > Protomyctophum bolini. The sequence goes on from NW_027666171.1 coordinate 175,234, forward strand.
TTCAGGAGGCAAATTATTTTGGGATGCAAATTATTTTGGCAAATTATTTTGGGAGGCAAATTATTTTGGAAAATTATTTTGGGAGGCAAATTATTTTGGCAAATTATTTTGGGAGGCAAATTATTTTGGCAGGCAAATTATTTTGGGAGGCAAATTATTTTGCCTCCCAGGCAAATTATTTGGGAGGCAAATTATTTTGGGAGGCAAATTATTTTGGCAAATTATTTTGGGAGGCAAATTATTTTGGCAAATTATTTTGGGAGGCAAATTATTTTGGCAAATTATTTTGGGAGGCAAATTATTTTGGGAGGCAAATTATTTTGGGAGGCAAATTATTTTGGGAGGCAAATTATTTTGGCAAATTATTTTGGGAGGCAAATTATTTTGGGAGGCAAATTATTTTGGCAAATTATTTTGGGAGGCAAATTATTTTGGGATGCAAATTATTTTGGGAGGCAAATTATTTTGGGAGGCAAATTATTTTGGGAGGCAAATTATTTTGGCAAATTATTTTGGGAGGCAAATTATTTTGGCAAATTATTTTGGGAGGCAAATTATTTTGGGAGGCAAATTATTTTGGCAAATTATTTTGGGAGGCAAATTATTTTGGGAGGCAAATTATTTTGGGAGGCAAATTATTTTGGCAAATTATTTTGGGAGGCAAATTATTTTGGCAAATTATTTTGGGAGGCAAATTATTTTGGGAGGCAAATTATTTTGGCAAATTATTTTGGGAGGCAAATTATTTTGGGAGGCAAATTATTTTGGCAAATTATTTTGGGAGGCAAACTATTTTGGCAAATTATTTTGGGAGGCAAATTATTTTGGGATGCAAATTATTTTGGGAGGCAAATTTTTGGGAGGCAAATTATTTTGGGAGGCAAATTATTTTGGCAAATTATTTTGGGATGCAAATTATTTTGGGAGGCAAATTATTTTGGCAAATTATTTTGGGAGGCAAATTATTTTGGCAAATTATTTTGGGAGGCAAATTATTTTGGGAGGCAAATTATTTTGCTTCTAACCATTATTTGACACTTTGGTTGTTGAGAAACAGCTCCTAAAACATTATTTTACACTTTTGGTTGTTGAGAAACGGCTCCTAAAACATTATTTGACACTTTTGGTTGTTGAAAAACAGCTTCTAACCATTATTTGACACTTTGGTTGTTGAGAAACAGCTCCTAAAACATTATTTTACACTTTTGGTTATTGAGAAACAGCTCCTAAAACATTATTTGACACTTTTGGTTGTTGAAAAACAGCTTCTAACCATTATTTGACACTTTGGTTGTTGAGAAACAGCTCATAAAACATTATTTGACACTTTTGGTTGTTGAGAAACAGCTCCTAAAACATTATTTTACACTTTTGGTTGTTGAGAAACAGCTCCTAAAACATTATTTGACACTTTTGGTTGTTGAAAAACAGCTCCTAAAACATTATTTTACACTTTGGGAGGCAAATTATTTTGGCAAATTATTTTGGCAAATTATTTTGGGAAGCAAATTATTTTGGGAGGAAATTTATTTTGGGAGGCAAATTATTTTGGGAGGCAAATTATTTTGGCAAATTATTTTGGGAGGCAAATTATTTTGGCAAATTATTTTGGGAGGCAAATTATTTTGGGAGGCAAATTATTTTGGGAGGCAAATTATTTTGGGAGGCAAATTATTTTGGCAGGCAAATTATTTTGGCAAATTATTTTGGGAGGCAAATTATTTTGGCAAATTATTTTGGGAGGCAAAATTATTTTGGGATGCAAATTATTTTGGCAAATTATTTTGGGAGGCAAATTATTTTGGGAGGCAAATTATTTTGGCAAATTATTTTGGGAGGCAAATTATTTTGGCAAATTATTTTGGGAGGCAAATTATTTTGGCAAATTATTTTGGCAAATTATTTTGGGAGGCAAATTATTTTGGCAAATTATTTTGGGAGGCAAATTATTTTTGGCAAATTATTTTGGGAGTCAAATTATTTTGGCAAATTATTTTGGGAGGCAAATTATTTTGGCAAATTATTTTGGGAGGCAAAATTATTTTGGGATGCAAATTATTTTGGCAAATTATTTTGGGAGGCAAATTATTTTGGGAGGCAAATTATTTTGGCAAATTATTTTGGGAGGCAAATTATTTTGGGATGCAAATTATTTTGGGAGGCAAATTATTTTGGGAGGCAAATTATTTATTTTGGGAGGCAAATTATTTTGGCAAATTATTTTGGGAGGGAAATTATTTTGGGATGCAAATTATTTTGGCAAATTATTTTGGGAGGGAAATTATTTTGGCAAATTATTTTGGGAGGCAAATTATTTTGGCAAATTATTTTGGGAGGCAAATTATTTTGGCAAATTATTTTGGGAGGCAAATTATTTTGGGAGGCAAATTATTTTGGCAAATTATTTTGGGAGGCAAATTATTTTGGGAGGCAAATTATTTTGGGAGGCAAATTATTTATTTTGGGAGGCAAATTATTTTGGGAGGCAAATTATTTATTTTGGGAGGCAAATTATTTTGGGAGGCAAATTATTTTGGCAAATTATTTTGGGAGGCAAATTATTTTGGGAGGCAAATTATTTTGGCAGGCAAATTATTTTGGGAGGCAAATTATTTTGGGAGGCAAATTATTTGGGCAAATTATTTTGGGAGGCAAATTATTTTGGCAAATTATTTTGGGAGGCAAATTATTTTGGGAGGCAAATTATTTTGGGAGGCAAATTATTTTGGGAGGCAAATTATTTTGGCAAATTATTTTGGGAGGCAAATTATTTTGGGAGGCAAATTATTTTGGCAAATTATTTTGGGAGGCAAACTATTTTGGGAGGCAAATTATTTTGGGATGCAAATTATTTTGGGAGGCAAATTTTTGGGAGGCAAATTATTTTGGCAAATTATTTTGGGAGGCAAATTATTTTGGGAGGCAAATTATTTTGGCAAATTATTTTGGGAGGCAAATTATTTTGGCAAATTATTTTGGCAAATTATTTTGGGAGGCAAATTATTTTGGCAAATTATTTTGGGAGGCAAATTATTTTGGGAGGCAAATTATTTTGGGAGGCAAATTATTTTGGCAAATTATTTTGGGAGGCAAATTATTTTGGCAAATTATTTTGGGAGGCAAATTATTTTGGCAAATTATTTTGGGAGGCAAATTATTTTGGCAAATTATTTTGGGAGGCAAATTATTTTGGCAAATTATTTTGGGAGGCAAATTATTTTGGCAAATTATTTTGGGAGGCAAATTATTTTGGCAAATTATTTTGGGAGGCAAATTATTTTGGCAAATTATTTTGGGAGGCAAATTATTTTGGGATGCAAATTATTTTGGGAGGCAAATTATTTTGGGATGCAAATTATTTTGGGAGGCAAATTATTTTGGGAGGCAAATTATTTTGGGAGGCAAATTATTTATTTTGGGAGGCAAATTATTTTTGGAGGCAAATTATTTTGGCAAATTATTTTGGGAGGGAAATTATTTTGGGATGCAAATTATTTTGGCAAATTATTTTGGGAGGCAAATTATTTTGGCAAATTATTTTGGGAGGCAAATTATTTTGGCAAATTATTTTGGGAGGCAAATTATTTTGGGAGGCAAATTATTTTGGGAGGCAAATTATTTTGGGAGGCAAATTATTTTGGGAGGCAAATTATTTTGGGAGGCAAATTATTTTGGGAGGCAAATTATTTTGGCAAATTATTTTGGGAGGCAAATTATTTTGGCAAATTATTTTGGGAGGCAAATTATTTTGGGAGGCAAATTATTTTGGCAAATTATTTTGGGAGGCAAATTATTTTGGCAAATTATTTTGGGAGGCAAATTATTTTGGGAGGCAAATTATTTTGGGAGGCAAATTATTTTGGGAGGCAAATTATTTTGGGAGGCAAATTATTTTGGCAAATTATTTTGGGAGGCAAATTATTTTGGGAGGCAAATTATTTTGGCAAATTATTTTGGGAGGCAAATTATTTTGGCAAATTATTTTGGGAGGCAAATTATTTTGCTTCTAACCATTATTTGACACTTTGGTTGTTGAGAAACAGCTCCTAAAACATTATTTTACACTTTTGGTTGTTGAGAAACGGCTCCTAAAACATTATTTGACACTTTTGGTTGTTGAAAAACAGCTTCTAACCATTATTTGACACTTTGGTTGTTGAGAAACAGCTCCTAAAACATTATTTTACACTTTTGGTTATTGAGAAACAGCTCCTAAAACATTATTTGACACTTTTGGTTGTTGAAAAACAGCTTCTAACCATTATTTGACACTTTGGTTGTTGAGAAACAGCTCATAAAACATTATTTTACACTTTTGGTTGTTGAGAAACAGCTCCTAAAACATTATTTGACACTTTTGGTTGTTGAAAAACAGCTTCTAACCATTATTTGACACTTTGGTTGTTGAGAAACAGCTCATAAAACATTATTTTACACTTTTGGTTGTTGAGAAACAGCTCCTAAAACATTATTTTACACTTTTGGTTGTTGAGAAACAGCTCCTAAAACATTATTTGACACTTTTGGTTGTTGAAAAACAGCTCCTAAAACATTATTTTACACTTTGGGAGGCAAATTATTTTGGCAAATTATTTTGGCAAATTATTTTGGGAAGCAAATTATTTTGGGAGGAAAATTATTTTGGGAGGAAAATTATTTTGGGAGGCAAATTATTTTGGGAGGCAAATTATTTTGGGAGGCAAATTATTTTGGCAAATTATTTTGGGAGGCAAATTATTTTGGGAGGCAAATTATTTTGGGATGCAAATTATTTTGGCAAATTATTTTGGGAGGCAAATTATTTCGGCAAATTATTTTGGGAGGCAAATTATTTTGGGAGGCAAATTATTTTGGAAAATTATTTTGGGAGGCAAATTATTTTGGCAAATTATTTTGGGAGGCAAATTATTTTGGCAGGCAAATTATTTTGGGAGGCAAATTATTTTGCCTCCCAGGCAAATTATTTGGGAGGCAAATTATTTTGGGAGGCAAATTATTTTGGCAAATTATTTTGGGATGCAAATTATTTTGGCAAATTATTTTGGGAGGCAAATTATTTTGGAAAATTATTTTGGGAGGCAAATTATTTTGGCAAATTATTTTGGGAGGCAAATTATTTTGGCAGGCAAATTATTTTGGGAGGCAAATTATTTTGCCTCCCAGGCAAATTATTTGGGAGGCAAATTATTTTGGGAGGGAAATTATTTTGGCAAATTATTTTGGGAGGCAAATTATTTTGGGAGGCAAATTATTTTGGGAGGCAAATTATTTTGGCAAATTATTTTGGGAGGCAAATTATTTTGGCAAATTATTTTGGGAGGCAAATTATTTTGGGATGCAAATTATTTTGGGAGGCAAATTATTTTGGGAGGCAAATTATTTTGGGAGGCAAATTATTTTGGCAAATTATTTTGGGAGGCAAATTATTTTGGCAAATTATTTTGGGAGGCAAATTATTTTGGGAGGCAAATTATTTTGGCAAATTATTTTGGGAGGCAAATTATTTTGGGGGGCAAATTATTTTGGGAGGCAAATTATTTTGGCAAATTATTTTGGCAAATTATTTTGGGAGGCAAATTATTTTGGGAGGCAAATTATTTTGGCAAATTATTTTGGGAGGCAAATTATTTTGGGAGGCAAATTATTTTGGCAAATTATTTTGGGAGGCAAATTATTTTGGGAGGCAAATTATTTTGGCAAATTATTTTGGGAGGCAAACTATTTTGGCAAATTATTTTGGGAGGCAAATTATTTTGGGATGCAAATTATTTTGGGAGGCAAATTTTTGGGAGGCAAATTATTTTGGGAGGCAAATTATTTTGGCAAATTATTTTGGGATGCAAATTATTTTGGGAGGCAAATTATTTTGGCAAATTATTTTGGGAGGCAAATTATTTTGGCAAATTATTTTGGGAGGCAAATTATTTTGGCAAATTATTTTGGGAGGCAAATTATTTTGGGAGGCAAATTATTTTGGGAGGCAAATTATTTATTTTGGGAGGCAAATTATTTTGGGAGGCAAATTATTTTGGCAAATTATTTTGGGAGGCAAATTATTTTGGCAAATTATTTTGGGAGGCAAATTATTTTGGGAGGCAAATTATTTTGGCAAATTATTTTGGGAGGCAAATTATTTTGGGAGGCAAATTATTTTGGGAGGCAAATTATTTTGGGATGCAAATTATTTTGGGAGGCAAATTATTTTGGGAGGCAAATTATTTTGGGAGGCAAATTATTTTGGCAAATTATTTTGGGAGGCAAATTATTTTGGCAAATTATTTTGGGAGGCAAATTATTTTGGGAGGCAAATTATTTTGGCAAATTATTTTGGGAGGCAAATTATTTTGGCAAATTATTTTGGGAGGCAAATTATTTTGGGAGGCAAATTATTTTGGGAGGCAAATTATTTTGGCAAATTATTTTGGGAGGCAAATTATTTTGGGAGGCAAATTATTTTGGCAAATTATTTTGGGAGGCAAATTATTTTGGCAAATTATTTTGGGAGGCAAATTATTTTGCTTCTAACCATTATTTGACACTTTGGTTGTTGAGAAACAGCTCCTAAAACATTATTTTACACTTTTGGTTGTTGAGAAACGGCTCCTAAAACATTATTTGACACTTTTGGTTGTTGAAAAACAGCTTCTAACCATTATTTGACACTTTGGTTGTTGAGAAACAGCTCCTAAAACATTATTTTACACTTTTGGTTATTGAGAAACAGCTCCTAAAACATTATTTGACACTTTTGGTTGTTGAAAAACAGCTTCTAACCATTATTTGACACTTTGGTTGTTGAGAAACAGCTCATAAAACATTATTTTACACTTTTGGTTGTTGAGAAACAGCTCCTAAAACATTATTTGACACTTTTGGTTGTTGAAAAACAGCTTCTAACCATTATTTGACACTTTGGTTGTTGAGAAACAGCTCATAAAACATTATTTTACACTTTTGGTTGTTGAGAAACAGCTCCTAAAACATTATTTTACACTTTTGGTTGTTGAGAAACAGCTCCTAAAACATTATTTGACACTTTTGGTTGTTGAAAAACAGCTCCTAAAACATTATTTTACACTTTGGGAGGCAAATTATTTTGGGAAGCAAATTATTTTGGGAGGAAAATTATTTTGGGAGGAAAATTATTTTGGGAGGCAAATTATTTTGGGAGGCAAATTATTTTGGCAAATTATTTTGGGAGGCAAATTATTTTGGCAAATTATTTTGGGAGGCAAATTATTTTGGGAGGCAAATTATTTTGGGATGCAAATTATTTTGGCAAATTATTTTGGGAGGCAAATTATTTCGGCAAATTATTTTGGGAGGCAAATTATTTTGGGAGGCAAATTATTTTGGAAAATTATTTTGGGAGGCAAATTATTTTGGCAAATTATTTTGGGAGGCAAATTATTTTGGCAGGCAAATTATTTTGGGAGGCAAATTATTTTGCCTCCCAGGCAAATTATTTGGGAGGCAAATTATTTTGGGAGGCAAATTATTTTGGCAAATTATTTTGGGATGCAAATTATTTTGGCAAATTATTTTGGGAGGCAAATTATTTTGGAAAATTATTTTGGGAGGCAAATTATTTTGGCAAATTATTTTGGGAGGCAAATTATTTTGGCAGGCAAATTATTTTGGGAGGCAAATTATTTTGCCTCCCAGGCAAATTATTTGGGAGGCAAATTATTTTGGGAGGGAAATTATTTTGGCAAATTATTTTGGGAGGCAAATTATTTTGGGAGGCAAATTATTTTGGCAAATTATTTTGGGAGGCAAATTATTTTGGCAAATTATTTTGGGAGGCAAATTATTTTGGGATGCAAATTATTTTGGGAGGCAAATTATTTTGGGAGGCAAATTATTTTGGGAGGCAAATTATTTTGGCAAATTATTTTGGGAGGCAAATTATTTTGGCAAATTATTTTGGGAGGCAAATTATTTTGGGAGGCAAATTATTTTGGGGGGCAAATTATTTTGGGAGGCAAATTATTTTGGCAAATTATTTTGGCAAATTATTTTGGGAGGCAAATTATTTTGGGAGGCAAATTATTTTGGCAAATTATTTTGGGAGGCAAATTATTTTGGGAGGCAAATTATTTTGGCAAATTATTTTGGGAGGCAAATTATTTTGGGAGGCAAATTATTTTGGCAAATTATTTTGGGAGGCAAACTATTTTGGCAAATTATTTTGGGAGGCAAATTATTTTGGGATGCAAATTATTTTGGGAGGCAAATTTTTGGGAGGCAAATTATTTTGGGAGGCAAATTATTTTGGCAAATTATTTTGGGATGCAAATTATTTTGGGAGGCAAATTATTTTGGCAAATTATTTTGGGAGGCAAATTATTTTGGCAAATTATTTTGGGAGGCAAATTATTTTGGCAAATTATTTTGGGAGGCAAATTATTTTGGGAGGCAAATTATTTTGGGAGGCAAATTATTTATTTTGGGAGGCAAATTATTTTGGGAGGCAAATTATTTTGGCAAATTATTTTGGGAGGCAAATTATTTTGGCAAATTATTTTGGGAGGCAAATTATTTTGGCAAATTATTTTGGGAGGCAAATTATTTTGGGAGGCAAATTATTTTGGCAGGCAAATTATTTTGGGAGGCAAATTATTTTGGCAAATTATTTTGGGAGGCAAATTATTTGGGCAAATTATTTTGGGAGGCAAATTATTTTGGCAAATTATTTTGGGAGGCAAATTATTTTGGGAGGCAAATTATTTTGGCAAATTATTTTGGGAGGCAAATTATTTTGGGAGGCAAATTATTTTGGCAAATTATTTTGGGAGGCAAACTATTTTGGGAGGCAAATTATTTTGGGATGCAAATTATTTTGGGAGGCAAATTTTTGGGAGGCAAATTATTTTGGGAGGCAAATTATTTTGGCAAATTATTTTGGGAGGCAAATTATTTTGGGAGGCAAATTATTTTGGCAAATTATTTTGGCAAATTATTTTGGGAGGCAAATTATTTTGGGAGGCAAATTATTTTGGGAGGCAAATTATTTTGGCAAATTATTTTGGGAGGCAAATTATTTTGGGAGGCAAATTATTTTGGGAGGCAAATTATTTTGGCAAATTATTTTGGGAGGCAAATTATTTTGGGAGGCAAATTATTTTGGGAGGCAAATTATTTTGGCAAATTATTTTGGGAGGCAAATTATTTTGGCAAATTATTTTGGGAGGCAAATTATTTTGGCAAATTATTTTGGGAGGCAAATTATTTTGGCAAATTATTTTGGGAGGCAAATTATTTTGGCAAATTATTTTGGGAGGCAAATTATTTTGGCAAATTATTTTGGGAGGCAAATTATTTTGGCAAATTATTTTGGGAGGCAAATTATTTTGGGAGGCAAATTATTTTGGGATGCAAATTATTTTGGGAGGCAAATTATTTTGGGAGGCAAATTATTTTGGGAGGCAAATTATTTATTTTGGGAGGCAAATTATTTTTGGAGGCAAATTATTTTGGCAAATTATTTTGGGAGGGAAATTATTTTGGGATGCAAATTATTTTGGCAAATTATTTTGGGAGGCAAATTATTTTGGCAAATTATTTTGGGAGGCAAATTATTTTGGGAGGCAAATTATTTTGGCAAATTATTTTGGGAGGCAAATTATTTTGGGAGGCAAATTATTTTGGCAAATTATTTTGGGAGGCAAATTATTTTGGGATGCAAATTATTTTGGGAGGCAAATTATTTTGGGAGGCAAATTATTTTGGGAGGCAAATTATTTTGGCAAATTATTTTGGGAGGCAAATTATTTTGGCAAATTATTTTGGGAGGCAAATTATTTTGGGAGGCAAATTATTTTGGCAAATTATTTTGGGAGGCAAATTATTTTGGCAAATTATTTTGGGAGGCAAATTATTTTGGGAGGCAAATTATTTTGGGAGGCAAATTATTTTGGGAGGCAAATTATTTTGGCAAATTATTTTGGGAGGCAAATTTTTTTGGGAGGCAAATTATTTTGGGAGGCAAATTATTTTGGCGAATTATTTTGGGAGGCAAATTATTTTGGCAAATTATTTTGGGAGGCAAATTATTTTGCTTCTAACCATTATTTGACACTTTGGTTGTTGAGAAACAGCTCCTAAAACATTATTTTACACTTTTGGTTGTTGAGAAACGGCTCCTAAAACATTATTTGACACTTTTGGTTGTTGAAAAACAGCTTCTAACCATTATTTGACACTTTGGTTGTTGAGAAACAGCTCCTAAAACATTATTTTACACTTTTGGTTATTGAGAAACAGCTCCTAAAACATTATTTGACACTTTTGGTTGTTGAAAAACAGCTTCTAACCATTATTTGACACTTTGGTTGTTGAGAAACAGCTCATAAAACATTATTTTACACTTTTGGTTGTTGAGAAACAGCTCCTAAAACATTATTTGACACTTTTGGTTGTTGAAAAACAGCTTCTAACCATTATTTGACACTTTGGTTGTTGAGAAACAGCTCATAAAACATTATTTTACACTTTTGGTTGTTGAGAAACAGCTCCTAAAACATTATTTTACACTTTTGGTTGTTGAGAAACAGCTCCTAAAACATTATTTGACACTTTTGGTTGTTGAAAAACAGCTCCTAAAACATTATTTTACACTTTGGGAGGCAAATTATTTTGGCAAATTATTTTGGCAAATTATTTTGGGAAGCAAATTATTTTGGGAGGAAAATTATTTTGGGAGGCAAATTATTTTGGGAGGCAAATTATTTTGGCAAATTATTTTGGGAGGCAAATTATTTTGGCAAATTATTTTGGGAGGCAAATTATTTTGGGAGGCAAATTATTTTGGGATGCAAATTATTTTGGCAAATTATTTTGGGAGGCAAATTATTTTGGCAAATTATTTTGGGAGGCAAATTATTTTGGGAGGCAAATTATTTTGGCAAATTATTTCAGGAGGCAAATTATTTTGGGATGCAAATTATTTTGGGAGGCAAATTATTTTGGCAAATTATTTTGGGAGGCAAATTATTTTGGCAAATTATTTTGGGAGGCAAATTATTTTGGCAGGCAAATTATTTTGGGAGGCAAATTATTTTGCCTCCCAGGCAAATTATTTGGGAGGCAAATTATTTTGGGAGGCAAATTATTTTGGCAAATTATTTTGGGATGAAAATTATTTTGGCAAATTATTTTGGGAGGCAAATTATTTTGGAAAATTATTTTGGGAGGCAAATTATTTTGGCAAATTATTTTGGGAGGCAAATTATTTTTGCAGGCAAATTATTTTGGGAGGCAAATTATTTTGCCTCCCAGGCAAATTATTTGGGAGGCAAATTATTTTGGCAAATTATTTTGGGAGGCAAATTATTTTGGCAAATTATTTTGGGAGGCAAATTATTTTGGCAAATTATTTTGGCAAATTATTTTGGGAGGCAAATTATTTTGGCAAATTATTTTGGGAGGCAAATTATTTTGGGAGGCAAATTATTTTGGGAGGCAAATTATTTTGGGAGGCAAATTATTTTGGCAAATTATTTTGGGAGGCAAATTATTTTGGCAAATTATTTTGGGAGGCAAATTATTTTGGCAAATTATTTTGGGAGGCAAATTATTTTGGGAGGCAAATTATTTTGGGAGGCAAATTATTTTGGCAAATTATTTTGGGAGGCAAATTATTTTGGCAAATTATTTTGGGAGGCAAATTATTTTGGCAAATTATTTTGGGGGGCAAATTATTTTGGGAGGCAAATTATTTTGGGAGGCAAATTATTTTGGCAAATTATTTTGGGAGGCAAATTATTTTGGCAAATTATTTTGGGAGGCAAATTATTTTGGGAGGCAAATTATTTTGGCAAATTATTTTGGGAGGCAAATTATTTTGGGAGGCAAATTATTTTGGCAAATTATTTTGGGAGGCAAATTATTTTGGGAGGCAAATTATTTTGGGAGGCAAATTATTTTGGCAAATTATTTTGGGAGGCAAATTATTTTGGCAAATTATTTTGGGAGGCAAATTATTTTGGGAGGCAAATTATTTTGGCAAATTATTTTGGGAGGCAAACTATTTTGGCAAATTATTTTGGGAGGCAAATTATTTTGGGATGCAAATTATTTTGGGAGGCAAATTTTTGGGAGGCAAATTATTTTGGGAGGCAAATTATTTTGGCAAATTATTTTGGGATGCAAATTATTTTGGGAGGCAAATTATTTTGGCAAATTATTTTGGGAGGCAAATTATTTTGGCAGGCAAATTATTTTGGGAGGCAAATTATTTTGGGAGGCAAATTATTTTGGCAAATTATTTTGGGAGGCAAATTATTTTGGCAAATTATTTTGGGAGGCAAATTATTTTGGCAAATTATTTTGGCAAATTATTTTGGGAGGCAAATTATTTTGGCAAATTATTTTGGGAGGCAAATTATTTTGGCAAATTATTTTGGGAGGCAAATTATTTTGGGAGGCAAATTATTTTGGCAAATTATTTTGGGAGGCAAATTATTTTGGCAAATTATTTTGGGAGGCAAATTATTTTGGCAAATTATTTTGGGAGGCAAATTATTTTGGCAAATTATTTTGGCAAATTATTTTGGGAGGCAAATTATTTTGGGAGGCAAATTATTTTGGCAAATTATTTTGGGAGGCAAATTATTTTGGCAGGCAAATTATTTTGGCAGGCAAATTATTTTGGCAAATTATTTTATTATTATTATGCAAGAATTTTGCATTCGTGCGTGCGTGCTACCTGTGTGTTGAAGGCGTCTCCCAGACTGGTGAACAGGTATTCATATCCAAATTATTTTGGGATGCAAATTATTTTGGGAGGCAAATTATTTTGCGAGGCAAATTATTTTGGGAGGCAAATTATTTATTTTGGGAGGCAAATTATTTTGGGAGGCAAATTATTTTGGCAAATTATTTATTTTGGGAGGCAAATTATTTTGGGATGCAAATTATTTTGGGAGGCAAATTATTTTGGGAGGCAAATTATTTTGGGAGGCAAATTATTTTGGCAAATTATTTTGGGAGGCAAATTATTTTGGGATGCAAATTATTTTGGGAGGCAAATTATTTTGGGAGGCAAATTATTTTGGGAGGCAAATTATTTTGGCAAATTATTTTGGGAGGCAAATTATTTTGGGATGCAAATTATTTTGGGAGGCAAATTATTTTGGGAGGCAAATTATTTTGGGAGGCAAATTATTTTGGCAAATTATTTTGGGAGGCAAATTATTTTGGGAGGCAAATTATTTTGGGAGGCAAATTATTTTGGGAGGCAAATTATTTTGGCAAATTATTTTGGGAGGCAAATTTTTGGGAGGCAAATTATTTTGGGAGGCAAATTATTTTGGCAAATTATTTTGGGAGGCAAATTATTTTGGGAGGCAAATTATTTTGGCAAATTATTTTGGGAGGCAAATTATTTTGGCAAATTGTTTTGGGGGGCAAATTATTTTGGGAGGCAAATTATTTTGGCAAATTATTTTGGCAAATTATTTTGGGAGGCAAATTATTTTGGGAGGCAAATTATTTTGGCAAATTATTTTGGGAGGCAAATTATTTTGGCAAATTATTTTGGGAGGCAAATTATTTTGGCAAATTATTTTGGGAGGTAAATTATTTTGGGAGGCAAATTATTTTGGCAAATTATTTTGGCAAATTATTTTGGGAGGCAAATTATTTTGGCAAATTATTTTGGCAAATTATTTTGGGAGGCAAATTATTTTGGCAAATTATTTTGGGAGGCAAATTATTTTGGGAGGCAAATTATTTTGGCAAATTATTTTGGGAGGCAAATTATTTTGGCAGGCAAATTATTTTGGCAAATTATTTTGGCAAATTATTTTGGCAAATTATTTTGGCAAATTATTTTATTATTATTATGCAAGAATTTTGCATTTGTGCGTGCGTGCTACCTGTGTGTTGAAGGCGTCTCCCAGACTGGTGAACAGGTATTCATATCCGTACGCAGCCTTACAGTTGAGCCAGACCACATGGTACACACTCTGAACAATCCACGCAGAGATCACCTCTTTGATGCCGCGGAGACACGCCTCCTACACACACACACACACACACACACACACACACATACAAACACACACACACACAGAGAACTAATGTTTAAACCATAGACTGTAAAAAATATGGACAAAGCGTTCCGCGGGTCTAACGTGAACGTAAAATGAAGCCTGTCAGTCCTTGCAATGGAAGTCGCCATCTTTCTAGATCCGTTTTGGCCCAGTTCAGGCCAGCTGGCCCATTGGCTGGCCCAGACAACGAGGCGGGACTTCCCCCTTCTTCTTCGTTGGTTTTTATTTTGACTCGAGTGGGTGGGGGATTATTTTGGGAGGCAAATTATTTTGGGAGGCAAATTATTTTGGCAAATTATTTTGGCAATTATTTTGGGAAGCAAATTATTTTGGGAGGCAAATTATTTTGGCAAATTATTTTGGCAGGCAAATTATTTTGGCAAATTATTTTGGGAGGCAAATTATTTTGGGAGGCAAATTATTTTGGGAGGCAAATTATTTTGGGGCAAATTATTTTGGGAGGCAAATTATTTTGGCAAATTATTTTGGGAGGCAAATTATTTGGGCAAATTATTTTGGGAGGCAAATTATTTGGGCAAATTATTTTGGGAGGCAAATTATTTTGGGAGGCAAATTATTTTGGCAAATTATTTTGGGAGGCAAATTATTTTGGGAGGCAAATTATTTTGGCAAATTATTTTGGGAGGCAAATTATTTTGGGAGGCAAATTATTTTGGGAGGCAAACTATTTTGGCAAATTATTTTGGGAGGCAAATTATTTTGGGAGGCAAATTATTTTGGGAGGCAAATTATTTTGGGAGGCAAATTATTTTGGCAAATTATTTTGGGAGGCAAATTATTTTGGGATGCAAATTATTTTGGGAGGCAAATTATTTTGGGAGGCAAATTATTTTGGGAGGCAAATTATTTTGGCAAATTATTTTGGGAGGCAAATTATTTTGGCAAATTATTTTGGGAGGCAAATTATTTTGGGAGGCAAATTATTTTGGGAGGCAAATTATTTTGGCAAATTATTTTGGGAGGCAAATTTTTGGGAGGCAAATTATTTTGGCAAATTATTTTGGGAGGCAAATTATTTTGGGAGGCAAATTATTTTGGCAAATTATTTTGGGAGGCAAATTATTTTGGCAAATTGTTTTGGGGGGCAAATTATTTTGGGAGGCAAATTATTTTGGCAAATTATTTTGGGAGGCAAATTATTTTGGCAAATTATTTTGGGAGGCAAATTATTTTGGGAGGCAAATTATTTTGGCAAATTATTTTGGGAGGCAAATTATTTTGGCAAATTATTTTGGGAGGCAAATTATTTTGGCAAATTATTTTGGGAGGCAAATTATTTTGGGAGGCAAATTATTTTGGCAAATTATTTTGGCAAATTATTTTGGGAGGCAAATTATTTTGGCAAATTATTTTGGGAGGCAAATTATTTTGGCAAATTATTTTGGGAGGCAAATTATTTTGGCAAATTATTTTGGGAGGCAAATTATTTTGGGAGGCAAATTATTTTGGCAAATTATTTTGGGAGGCAAATTATTTTGGCAGGCAAATTATTTTGGCAAATTATTTTGGCAAATTATTTTGGCAAATTATTTTATTATTATTATGCAAGAATTTTGCATTTGTGCGTGCGTGCTACCTGTGTGTTGAAGGCGTCTCCCAGACTGGTGAACAGGTATTCATATCCGTACGCAGCCTTACAGTTGAGCCAGACCACATGGTACACACTCTGAACAATCCACGCAGAGATCACCTCTTTGATGCCGCGGAGACACGCCTCCTACACACACACACACACACACACACACACACACACATACAAACACACACACACACAGAGAACTAATGTTTAAACCATAGACTGTAAAAAATATGGACAAAGCGTTCCGCGGGTCTAACGTGAACGTAAAATGAAGCCTGTCAGTCCTTGCAATGGAAGTCGCCATCTTTCTAGATCCGTTTTGGCCCAGTTCAGGCCAGCTGGCCCATTGGCTGGCCCAGACAACGAGGCGGGACTTCCCCCTTCTTCTTCGTTGGTTTTTATTTTGACTCGAGTGGGTGGGGGATTATTTTGGGAGGCAAATTATTTTGGGAGGCAAATTATTTTGGCAAATTATTTTGGGAGGCAAATTATTTTGGCAATTATTTTGGGAAGCAAATTATTTTGGGAGGCAAATTATTTTGGCAAATTATTTTGGCAGGCAAATTATTTTGGCAAATTATTTTGGGAGGCAAATTATTTTGGGAGGCAAATTATTTTGGGAGGCAAATTATTTTGGGGCAAATTATTTTGGGAGGCAAATTATTTTGGCAAATTATTTTGGGAGGCAAATTATTTGGGCAAATTATTTTGGGAGGCAAATTATTTGGGCAAATTATTTTGGGAGGCAAATTATTTTGGGAGGCAAATTATTTTGGCAAATTATTTTGGGAGGCAAATTATTTTGGGAGGCAAATTATTTTGGGAGGCAAATTATTTTGGGAGGCAAATTATTTTGGGAGGCAAATTATTTTGGGAGGCAAACTATTTTGGGAGGCAAACTATTTTGGCAAATTATTTTGGGAGGCAAATTATTTTGGCAAATTATTTTGGGAGGCAAATTTTTGGGAGGCAAATTATTTTGGGAGGCAAATTATTTTGGCAAATTATTTTGGGAGGCAAATTATTTTGGGAGGCAAATTATTTTGGGAGGCAAATTATTTTGGCAAATTATTTTGGGAGGCAAATTATTTTGGCAAATTATTTTGGGAGGCAAATTATTTTGGCAAATTATTTTGGGAGGCAAATTATTTTGGCAAATTATTTTGGGAGGCAAATTATTTTGGGATGCAAATTATTTTGGGAGGCAAATTATTTTGGGAGGCAAATTATTTTGGGAGGCAAATTATTTATTTTGGGAGGCAAATTATTTTTGGAGGCAAATTATTTTGGCAAATTATTTTGGGAGGGAAATTATTTTGGGAGGGAAATTATTTTGGGATGCAAATTATTTTGGCAAATTATTTTGGGAGGCAAATTATTTTGGCAAATTATTTTGGGAGGCAAATTATTTTGGCAAATTATTTTGGGAGGCAAATTATTTTGGCAAATTATTTTGGGAGGCAAATTATTTTGGGAGGCAAATTATTTTGGGAGGCAAATTATTTTGGCAAATTATTTTGGGAGGCAAATTATTTTGGGATGCAAATTATTTTGGGAGGCAAATTATTTTGGGAGGCAAATTATTTTGGGAGGCAAATTATTTTGGCAAATTATTTTGGGAGGCAAATTATTTTGGCAAATTATTTTGGGAGGCAAATTATTTTGGGAGGCAAATTATTTTGGCAAATTATTTTGGGAGGCAAATTATTTTGGCAAATTATTTTGGGAGGCAAATTATTTTGGGAGGCAAATTATTTTGGGAGGCAAATTATTTTGGCAAATTATTTTGGGAGGCAAATTATTTTGGGAGGCAAATTATTTTGGGAGGCAAATTATTTTGGCAAATTATTTTGGGAGGCAAATTATTTTGGCAAATTATTTTGGGAGGCAAATTATTTTGCTTCTAACCATTATTTGACACTTTGGTTGTTGAGAAACAGCTCCTAAAACATTATTTTACACTTTTGGTTGTTGAGAAACGGCTCCTAAAACATTATTTGACACTTTTGGTTGTTGAAAAACAGCTTCTAACCATTATTTGACACTTTGGTTGTTGAGAAACAGCTCCTAAAACATTATTTTACACTTTTGGTTATTGAGAAACAGCTCCTAAAACATTATTTGACACTTTTGGTTGTTGAAAAACAGCTTCTAACCATTATTTGACACTTTGGTTGTTGAGAAACAGCTCATAAAACATTATTTTACACTTTTGGTTGTTGAGAAACAGCTCCTAAAACATTGACACTTTTGGTTGTTGAAAAACAGCTTCTAACCATTATTTGACACTTTGGTTGTTGAGAAACAGCTCATAAAACATTATTTTACACTTTTGGTTGTTGAGAAACAGCTCCTAAAACATTATTTTACACTTTTGGTTGTTGAGAAACAGCTCCTAAAACATTATTTGACACTTTTGGTTGTTGAAAAACAGCTCCTAAAACATTATTTTACACTTTGGGAGGCAAATTATTTTGGCAAATTATTTTGGGAAGCAAATTATTTTGGGAGGAAAATTATTTTGGGAGGCAAATTATTTTGGGAGGCAAATTATTTTGGCAAATTATTTTGGGAGGCAAATTATTTTGGGAGGCAAATTATTTTGGGATGCAAATTATTTTGGCAAATTATTTTGGGAGGCAAATTATTTTGGGAGGCAAATTATTTTGGGAGGCAAATTATTTTGGGAGGCAAATTATTTTGGCAAATTATTTTGGGAGGCAAATTATTTTGGGATGCAAATTATTTTGGCAAATTATTTTGGGAGGCAAATTATTTTGGAAAATTATTTTGGGAGGCAAATTATTTTGGCAAATTATTTTGGGAGGCAAATTATTTTGGCAGGCAAATTATTTTGGGAGGCAAATTATTTTGGGAGGCAAATTATTTTGGGAGGCAAATTATTTTGGCAAATTATTTTGGGAGGCAAATTATTTTGGGAGGCAAATTATTTTGGCAAATTATTTTGGGAGGCAAATTATTTTGGGAAGCAAATTATTTTGGGATGCAAATTATTTTGGCAAATTATTTTGGGAGGCAAATTATTTTGGGAGGCAAATTATTTTGGGAGGCAAATTATTTTGGGAGGCAAATTATTTTGGCAAATTATTTTGGGAGGCAAATTATTTTGGGATGCAAATTATTTTGGCAAATTATTTTGGGAGGCAAATTATTTTGGAAAATTATTTTGGGAGGCAAATTATTTTGGCAAATTATTTTGGGAGGCAAATTATTTTGGCAGGCAAATTATTTTGGGAGGCAAATTATTTTGGGAGGCAAATTATTTTGGCAAATTATTTTGGGAGGCAAATTATTTTGGCAAATTATTTTGGGAGGCAAATTATTTTGGCAAATTATTTTGGGAGGCAAATTATTTTGGGAGGCAAATTATTTTGGCAGGCAAATTATTTTGGCAAATTATTTTGGGAGGCAAATTATTTTGGCAAATTATTTTGGCAAATTATTTTGGGAGGCAAAATTATTTTGGGATGCAAATTATTTTGGGAGGCAAATTATTTTGGCAAATTATTTTGGGAGGCAAATTATTTTGGCAAATTATTTTGGGAGGCAAATTATTTTGGGAGGCAAATTATTTTGGCAAATTATTTTGGGAGGCAAATTATTTTGGCAAATTATTTTGGGAGGCAAATTATTTTGGCAAATTATTTTGGGAGGCAAATTATTTTGGCAAATTATTTTGGGAGGCAAATTATTTTGGCAAATTATTTTGGGAGGCAAATTATTTTGGCAAATTATTTTGGGAGGCAAATTATTTTGGCAAATTATTTTGGGAGGCAAATTATTTTGGGAGGCAAATTATTTTGGCAAATTATTTTGGGAGGCAAATTATTTTGGGATGCAAATTTTTGGGAGGCAAATTATTTTGGGAGGCAAATTATTTTGGCAAATTATTTTGGGAGGCAAATTATTTTGGCAAATTATTTTGGGAGGCAAATTATTTTGGGAGGCAAATTATTTTGGGAGGCAAATTATTTTGGCAAATTATTTTGGGAGGCAAATTATTTTGGCAAATTATTTTGGGAGGCAAATTATTTTGGGAGGCAAATTATTTTGGGAGGCAAATTATTTTGGCAAATTATTTTGGGAGGCAAATTATTTTGGGAGGCAAATTATTTTGGGAGGCAAATTATTTTGGCAAATTATTTTGGGAGGCAAATTATTTTGGCAAATTATTTTGGGAGGCAAATTATTTTGCTTCTAACCATTATTTGACACTTTGGTTGTTGAGAAACAGCTCCTAAAACATTATTTTACACTTTTGGTTGTTGAAAAACAGCTTCTAACCATTATTTGACACTTTGGTTGTTGAGAAACAGCTCCTAAAACATTATTTTACACTTTTGGTTATTGAGAAACAGCTCCTAAAACATTATTTGACACTTTTGGTTGTTGAAAAACAGCTTCTAACCATTATTTGACACTTTGGTTGTTGAGAAACAGCTCATAAAACATTATTTTACACTTTTGGTTGTTGAGAAACAGCTCCTAAAACATTATTTGACACTTTTGGTTGTTGAAAAACAGCTTCTAACCATTATTTGACACTTTGGTTGTTGAGAAACAGCTCATAAAACATTATTTTACACTTTTGGTTGTTGAGAAACAGCTCCTAAAACATTATTTTACACTTTTGGTTGTTGAGAAACAGCTCCTAAAACATTATTTGACACTTTTGGTTGTTGAAAAACAGCTCCTAAAACATTATTTTACACTTTGGGAGGCAAATTATTTTGGCAAATTATTTTGGCAAATTATTTTGGGAAGCAAATTATTTTGGGAGGAAAATTATTTTGGGAGGCAAATTATTTTGGGAGGCAAATTATTTTGGCAAATTATTTTGGGAGGCAAATTATTTTGGGAGGCAAATTATTTTGGGATGCAAATTATTTTGGCAAATTATTTTGGGAGGCAAATTATTTTGGGAGGCAAATTATTTTGGCAAATTATTTTGGGAGGCAAATTATTTTGGGATGCAAATTATTTTGGCAAATTATTTTGGGAGGCAAATTATTTTGGAAAATTATTTTGGGAGGCAAATTATTTTGGGAGGCAAATTATTTTGGGAGGCAAATTATTTTGGGAGGCAAATTATTTTGGCAAATTATTTTGGGAGGCAAATTATTTTGGCAAATTATTTTGGGAGGCAAATTATTTTGGGAGGCAAATTATTTTGGCAAATTATTTTGGGAGGCAAATTATTTTGGGAGGCAAATTATTTTGGCAGGCAAATTATTTTGGCAAATTATTTTGGGAGGCAAATTATTTTGGCAAATTATTTTGGGAGGCAAAATTATTTTGGGATGCAAATTATTTTGGCAAATTATTTTGGGAGGCAAATTATTTTGGCAAATTATTTTGGGAGGCAAATTATTTTGGCAAATTATTTTGGGAGGCAAATTATTTTGGGAGGCAAATTATTTTGGCAAATTATTTTGGGAGGCAAATTATTTTGGCAAATTATTTTGGGAGGCAAATTATTTTGGCAAATTATTTTGGGAGGCAAATTATTTTGGCAAATTATTTTGGGAGGCAAATTATTTTGGCAAATTATTTTGGGAGGCAAATTATTTTGGCAAATTATTTTGGGAGGCAAATTATTTTGGCAAATTATTTTGGGAGGCAAATTATTTTGGCAAATTATTTTGGGAGGCAAATTATTTTGGGAGGCAAATTATTTTGGCAAATTATTTTGGGAGGCAAATTATTTTGGGATGCAAATTATTTTGGGAGGCAAATTATTTTGGGAGGCAAATTATTTTGGGAGGCAAATTATTTTGGCAAATTATTTTGGGAGGCAAATTATTTTGGCAAATTATTTTGGGAGGCAAATTATTTTGGGAGGCAAATTATTTTGGCAAATTATTTTGGGAGGCAAATTATTTTGGCAAATTATTTTGGGAGGCAAATTATTTTGGGAGGCAAATTATTTTGGCAAATTATTTTGGGAGGCAAATTATTTTGGCAAATTATTTTGGGAGGCAAATTATTTTGGGAGGCAAATTATTTTGGGAGGCAAATTATTTTGGCAAATTATTTTGGGAGGCAAATTATTTTGGCAAATTATTTTGGGAGGCAAATTATTTTGCTTCTAACCATTATTTGACACTTTGGTTGTTGAGAAACAGCTCCTAAAACATTATTTTACACTTTTGGTTGTTGAGAAACGGCTCCTAAAACATTATTTGACACTTTTGGTTGTTGAAAAACAGCTTCTAACCATTATTTGACACTTTGGTTGTTGAGAAACAGCTCCTAAAACATTATTTTACACTTTTGGTTATTGAGAAACAGCTCCTAAAACATTATTTGACACTTTTGGTTGTTGAAAAACAGCTTCTAACCATTATTTGACACTTTGGTTGTTGAGAAACAGCTCATAAAACATTATTTTACACTTTTGGTTGTTGAGAAACAGCTCCTAAAACATTATTTGACACTTTTGGTTGTTGAAAAACAGCTTCTAACCATTATTTGACACTTTGGTTGTTGAGAAACAGCTCATAAAACATTATTTTACACTTTTGGTTGTTGAGAAACAGCTCCTAAAACATTATTTTACACTTTTGGTTGTTGAGAAACAGCTCCTAAAACATTATTTGACACTTTTGGTTGTTGAAAAACAGCTCCTAAAACATTATTTTACACTTTGGGAGGCAAATTATTTTGGCAAATTATTTTGGCAAATTATTTTGGGAAGCAAATTATTTTGGGAGGAAAATTATTTTGGGAGGCAAATTATTTTGGGAGGCAAATTATTTTGGCAAATTATTTTGGGAGGCAAATTATTTTGGCAAATTATTTTGGGAGGCAAATTATTTTGGGAGGCAAATTATTTTGGGATGCAAATTATTTTGGCAAATTATTTTGGGAGGCAAATTATTTTGGGAGGCAAATTATTTTGGGAGGCAAATTATTTTGGCAAATTATTTTGGGAGGCAAATTATTTTGGGATGCAAATTATTTTGGCAAATTATTTTGGGAGGCAAATTATTTTGGAAAATTATTTTGGGAGGCAAATTATTTTGGCAAATTATTTTGGGAGGCAAATTATTTTGGCAGGCAAATTATTTTGGGAGGCAAATTATTTTGGGAGGCAAATTATTTTGGCAAATTATTTTGGGAGGCAAATTATTTTGGCAAATTATTTTGGGAGGCAAATTATTTTGGGAGGCAAATTATTTTGGCAAATTATTTTGGGAGGCAAATTATTTTGGGAGGCAAATTATTTTGGGAGGCAAATTATTTTGGCAGGCAAATTATTTTGGCAAATTATTTTGGGAGGCAAATTATTTTGGCAAATTATTTTGGGAGGCAAAATTATTTTGGGATGCAAATTATTTTGGCAAATTATTTTGGGAGGCAAATTATTTTGGCAAATTATTTTGGGAGGCAAATTATTTTGGGAGGCAAATTATTTTGGCAAATTATTTTGGGAGGCAAATTATTTTGGCAAATTATTTTGGGAGGCAAATTATTTTGGCAAATTATTTTGGGAGGCAAATTATTTTGGCAAATTATTTTGGGAGGCAAATTATTTTTGGCAAATTATTTTGGGAGTCAAATTATTTTGGGAGGCAAATTATTTTGGCAAATTATTTTGGGAGGCAAAATTATTTTGGGATGCAAATTATTTTGGGATGCAAATTATTTTGGGAGGCAAATTATTTTGGGAGGCAAATTATTTTGGCAAATTATTTTGGGAGGCAAATTATTTTGGGAGGCAAATTATTTTGGCAAATTATTTTGGGAGGCAAATTATTTTGGGATGCAAATTATTTTGGGAGGCAAATTATTTTGGGAGGCAAATTATTTATTTTGGGAGGCAAATTATTTTGGGAGGCAAATTATTTTGGGAGGGAAATTATTTTGGGATGCAAATTATTTTGGGAGGCAAATTATTTTGGCAAATTATTTTGGGAGGCAAATTATTTTGGCAAATTATTTTGGCAAATTATTTTGGGAGGCAAATTATTTTGGCAAATTATTTTGGGATGCAAATTATTTTGGGAGGCAAATTATTTTGGCAAATTATTTTGGGAGGCAAATTATTTTGGCAAATTATTTTGGGAGGCAAATTATTTTGGCAAATTATTTTGGGAGGCAAATTATTTTGGCAAATTATTTTGGGAGGCAAATTATTTTGGCAAATTATTTTGGGAGGCAAATTATTTTGGGAGGCAAATTATTTTGGGAGGCAAATTATTTTGGCAAATTATTTTGGGAGGCAAATTATTTTGGCAAATTATTTTGGGAGGCAAATTATTTTGGCAAATTATTTTGGGAGGCAAATTATTTTGGGATGCAAATTATTTTGGGAGGCAAATTATTTTGGGAGGCAAATTATTTTGGGAGGCAAATTATTTTGGGAGGCAAATTATTTTGGGAGGCAAATTATTTTGGCAAATTATTTTGGGAGGCAAATTATTTTGGGAGGCAAATTATTTTGGGAGGCAAATTATTTTGGGAGGCAAATTATTTTGGGAGGCAAATTATTTTGGCAAATTATTTTGGGAGGCAAATTATTTTGGGAGGCAAATTATTTTGGCAAATTATTTTGGGAGGCAAACTATTTTGGCAGGCAAATTATTTTGGGATGCAAATTATTTTGGGAGGCAAATTTTTGGGAGGCAAATTATTTTGGGAGGCAAATTATTTTGGGATGCAAATTATTTTGGGAGGCAAATTATTTTGGCAAATTATTTTGGGAGGCAAATTATTTTGGCAAATTATTTTGGGAGGCAAATTATTTTGGCAAATTATTTTGGGAGGCAAATTATTTTGGCAAATTATTTTGGGAGGCAAATTATTTTGGCAAATTATTTTGGGAGGCAAATTATTTTGGCAAATTATTTTGGGAGGCAAATTATTTTGGCAAATTATTTTGGGAGGCAAATTATTTTGGGAGGCAAATTATTTTGGCAAATTATTTTGGGAGGCAAATTATTTTGGCAAATTATTTTGGGAGGCAAATTATTTTGGCAAATTATTTTGGGAGGCAAATTATTTTGGCAAATTATTTTGGGAGGCAAATTATTTTGGCAAATTATTTTGGGAGGCAAATTATTTTGGGAGGCAAATTATTTTGGCAAATTATTTTGGGAGGCAAATTATTTTGGCAGGCAAATTATTTTGGCAGGCAAATTATTTTGGCAAATTATTTTATTATTATTATGCAAGAATTTTGGGAGGCAAATTATTTTGGGAGGCAAATTATTTTGGGATGCAAATTATTTTGGGAGGCAAATTATTTTGGGAGGCAAATTATTTTGGCAAATTATTTTGGGAGGCAAATTATTTTGGCAAATTATTTTGGGAGGCAAATTATTTTGGGAGGCAAATTTTTTTGGCAAATTATTTTGGGAGGCAAATTATTTTGGGAGGCAAATTATTTTGGCAAATTATTTTGGGAGGCAAATTATTTTGGCAAATTATTTTGGGAGGCAAATTATTTTGGGAGGCAAATTATTTTGGGAGGCAAATTATTTTGGGAGGCAAATTATTTTGGCAATTATTTTGGGAAGCAAATTATTTTGGGAGGCAAATTATTTTGGCAAATTATTTTGGCAGGCAAATTATTTTGGCAAATTATTTTGGGAGGCAAATTATTTTGGGAGGCAAATTATTTTGGCAAATTATTTTGGGAGGCAAATTATTTTGGGAGGCAAATTATTTTGGGAGGCAAATTATTTTGGGAGGCAAATTATTTTGGGAGGCAAATTATTTTGGGAGGCAAATAATTTGCCAAAATAATTTGCCTCCCAAAATAATTTGCCTCCCAAAATAATTGCCAAAAAAACAGCTCCTAAAACATTATTTTACACTTTTGGTTGTTGAGAAACAGCTCCTAAAACATTATTTGACACTTTTGGTTGTTGAAAAACAGCTTCTAACCATTATTTGACACTTTGGTTGTTGAGAAACAGCTCCTAAAACATTATTTTACACTTTTGGTTATTGAGAAACAGCTCCTAAAACATTATTTGACACTTTTGGTTGTTGAGAAACAGCTTCTAACCATTATTTGACACTTTGGTTGTTGAGAAACAGCTCATAAAACATTATTTTACACTTTTGGTTGTTGAGAAACAGCTCCTAAAACATTATTTGACACTTTTGGTTGTTGAAAAACAGCTTCTAACCATTATTTGACACTTTGGTTGTTGAGAAACAGCTCATAAAACATTATTTTACACTTTTGGTTGTTGAGAAACAGCTCCTAAAACATTATTTGACACTTTTGGTTGTTGAAAAACAGCTTCTAACCATTATGTGACACTTTGGTTGTTGAGAAACAGCTCCTAAAACATTATTTGACACTTTTGGTTGTTGAGAAACAGCTCCTAAAACATTATTTGACACTTTTGGTTGTTGGAAAAACAGCTTCTAACCATTATTTGACACTTTGGTTGTTGAGAAACAGCTCATAAAACATTATTTGACACTTTTGGTTGTTGAAAAACAGCTTCTAACCATTATTTGACACTTTGGTTGTTGAGAAACAGCTCCTTAAACATTATTTTACACTTTTGGTTGTTGAGAAACAGCTCCTAAAACATTATTTTACACTTTTGGTTGTTGAGAAACAGCTCCTAAAACATTATTTGACACTTTTGGTTGTTGAAAAACAGCTTCTAACCATTATTTGACACTTTGGTTGTTGAGAAACAGCTCCTAAAACATTATTTTACACTTTTGGTTGTTGAGAAACAGCTCCTAAAACATTATTTGACACTTTTGGTTGTTGAAAAACAGCTTCTAACCATTATTTGACACTTTGGTTGTTGAGAAACAGCTCATAAAACATTATTTGACACTTTTGGTTGTTGAAAAACAGCTTCTAACCATTATTTGACACTTTGGTTGTTGAGAAACAGCTCCTAAAACATTATTTTACACTTCTGGTGTTTGAGAAACAGCTCCTAAAACATTATTTGACACTTTTGGTTGTTGAAAAACAGCTTCTAACCATTATTTGACACTTTGGTTGTTGAGAAACAGCTCATAAAACATTATTTTACACTTTTGGTTGTTGAGAAACAGCTCCTAAATCATTATTTGACACTTTTGGTTGTTGAAAAACAGCTTCTAACCATTATTTGACACTTTGGTTGTTGAGAAACAGCTCATAAAACATTATTTTACACTTTTGGTTGTTGAGAAACAGCTCCTAAAACATTATTTGACACTTTTGGTTGTTGAAAAACAGCTTCTAACCATTATTTGACACTTTGGTTGTTGAGAAACAGCTCCTTAAACATTATTTTACACTTTTGGTTGTTGAGAAACAGCTCCTAAAACATTATTTGACACTTTTGGTTGTTGAAAAACAGCTTCTAACCATTATTTGACACTTTGGTTGTTGAGAAACAGCTCCTAAAACATTATTTTACACTTTTGGTTGTTGAGAAACAGCTCCTAAAACATTATTTGACACTTTTGGTTGTTGAAAAACAGCTTCTAACCATTATTTGACACTTTGGTTGTTGAGAAACAGCTCCTAAAACATTATTTTACACTTTTGGTTATTGAGAAACAGCTCCTAAAACATTATTTGACACTTTTGGTTGTTGAAAAACAGCTTCTAACCATTATTTGACACTTTGGTTGTTGAGAAACAGCTCATAAAACATTATTTTACACTTTTGGTTGTTGAGAAACAGCTCCTAAAACATTATTTGACACTTTTGGTTGTTGAAAAACAGCTTCTAACCATTATTTGACACTTTGGTTGTTGAGAAACAGCTCCTAAAACATTATTTTACACTTTTGGTTGTTGAGAAACAGCTCCTAAAACATTATTTGACACTTTTGGTTGTTGAAAAACAGCTTCTAACCATTATTTGACACTTTGGTTGTTGAGAAACAGCTCCTAAAACATTATTTTAAACTTTTGGTTGTTGAGAAACAGCTCCTAAAACATTATTTGACACTTTTGGTTGTTGAAAAACAGCTTCTAACCATTATTTGACACTTTGGTTGTTGAGAAACAGCTCCTAAAACATTATTTTACACTTTTGGTTGTTGAGAAACAGCTCCTAAAACATTATTTGACACTTTTGGTTGTTGAAAAACAGCTTCTAACCATTATTTGACACTTTGGTTGTTGAGAAACAGCTCCTAAAACATTATTTTACACTTTTGGTTATTGAGAAACAGCTCCTAAAACATTATTTGACACTTTTGGTTGTTGAAAAACAGCTTCTAACCATTATTTGACACTTTGGTTGTTGAGAAACAGCTCATAAAACATTATTTTACACTTTTGGTTGTTGAGAAACAGCTCCTAAAACATTATTTGACACTTTTGGTTGTTGAAAAACAGCTTCTAACCATTATTTGACACTTTGGTTGTTGAGAAACAGCTCATAAAACATTATTTTACACTTTTGGTTGTTGAGAAACAGCTCCTAAAACATTATTTGACACTTTTGGTTGTTGAAAAACAGCTTCTAACCATTATGTGACACTTTGGTTGTTGAGAAACAGCTCCTAAAACATTATTTGACACTTTTGGTTGTTGAAAAACAGCTTCTAACCATTATTTGACACTTTGGTTGTTGAGAAACAGCTCCTAAAACATTATTTTACACTTTTGGTTGTTGAGAAACAGCTCCTAAAACATTATTTTACACTTTTGGTTGTTGAGAAACAGCTCCTAAAACATTATTTGACACTTTTGGTTGTTGAAAAACAGCTTCTAACCATTATTTGACACTTTGGTTGTTGAGAAACAGCTCCTAAAACATTATTTTACACTTTTGGTTGTTGAGAAAAAGCTCCTAAAACATTATTTGACACTTTTGGTTGTTGAAAAACAGCTTCTAACCATTATTTGACACTTTGGTTGTTGAGAAACAGCTCCTAAAACATTATTTTACACTTTGGTAGGCAAATTATTTTGGCAAATTATTTTGGGAGGCAAATTATTTTGGGAGGCAAATTATTTTGGGAGGCAAATTATTTTGGCAAATTATTTTGGGAGGCAAATTATTTTGGGAGGCAAATTATTTTGGCAAATTATTTTGGGAGGCAAATTATTTTGGGAGGCAAATTATTTTGGGAGGCAAATTATTTTGGGAGGCAAATTATTTTGGCAAATTATTTTGGCAAATTATTTTGGGAGGCAAATTATTTTGGGATGCAAATTATTTTGGGATGCAAATTATTTTGGCAAATTATTTTGGGAGGCAAATTATTTTGGGATGCAAATTATTTTGGGAGGCAAATTATTTTGGCAAATTATTTTGGGAGGCAAATTATTTTGGCAAATTATTTTGGGAGGCAAATTATTTTGGCAGGCAAATTATTTTGGCAAATTATTTTGGGAGGCAAATAATTTGCCAAAATAATTTGCCTCCCAAAATAATTTGCCTCCCAAAATAATTGCCAAAGAAACAGCTCCTAAAACATTATTTTACACTTTTGGTTGTTGAGAAACAGCTCCTAAAACATTATTTGACACTTTTGGTTGTTGAAAAACAGCTTCTAACCATTATTTGACACTTTGGTTGTTGAGAAACAGCTCCTAAAACATTATTTTACACTTTTGGTTATTGAGAAACAGCTCCTAAAACATTATTTGACACTTTTGGTTGTTGAGAAACAGCTTCTAACCATTATTTGACACTTTGGTTGTTGAGAAACAGCTCATAAAACATTATTTTACACTTTTGGTTGTTGAGAAACAGCTCCTAAAACATTATTTGACACTTTTGGTTGTTGAAAAACAGCTTCTAACCATTATTTGACACTTTGGTTGTTGAGAAACAGCTCATAAAACATTATTTTACACTTTTGGTTGTTGAGAAACAGCTCCTAAAACATTATTTGACACTTTTGGTTGTTGAAAAACAGCTTCTAACCATTATGTGACACTTTGGTTGTTGAGAAACAGCTCCTAAAACATTATTTGACACTTTTGGTTGTTGAGAAACAGCTCCTAAAACATTATTTGACACTTTTGGTTGTTGGAAAAACAGCTTCTAACCATTATTTGACACTTTGGTTGTTGAGAAACAGCTCATAAAACATTATTTGACACTTTTGGTTGTTGAAACAGCTCCTAAAACATTATTTTACACTTTTGGTTGTTGAAAAACAGCTTCTAACCATTATTTGACACTTTGGTTGTTGAGAAACAGCTCCTAAAACATTATTTTACACTTTTGGTTGTTGAGAAACAGCTCCTAAAACATTATTTGACACTTTTGGTTGTTGAAAAACAGCTTCTAACCATTATTTGACACTTTGGTTGTTGAGAAACAGCTCCTAAAACATTATTTTACACTTTTGGTTGTTGAGAAAAAGCTCCTAAAACATTATTTGACACTTTTGGTTGTTGAAAAACAGCTTCTAACCATTATTTGACACTTTGGTTGTTGAGAAACAGCTCCTAAAACATTATTTTACACTTTGGTAGGCAAATTATTTTGGCAAATTATTTTGGGAGGCAAATTATTTTGGGAGGCAAATTATTTTGGCAAATTATTTTGGGAGGCAAATTATTTTGGCAAATTATTTTGGGAGGCAAATTATTTTGGGAGGCAAATTATTTTGGCAAATTATTTTGGCAAATTATTTTGGGAGGCAAATTATTTTGGGATGCAAATTATTTTGGGATGCAAATTATTTTGGCAAATTATTTTGGGAGGCAAATTATTTTGGGATGCAAATTATTTTGGGAGGCAAATTATTTTGGCAAATTATTTTGGGAGGCAAATTATTTTGGCAGGCAAATTATTTTGGCAAATTATTTTGGGAGGCAAATTATT
The DNA here is from genome assembly GCF_963924005.1 of Protomyctophum bolini. NCBI lineage: Eukaryota > Metazoa > Chordata > Actinopteri > Myctophiformes > Myctophidae > Protomyctophum > Protomyctophum bolini. The sequence continues at coordinate 205,683 of NW_027666171.1, forward strand.
TTGGGAGGCAAATTATTTTGGGAGGCAAATTATTTTGGGAGGCAATTTATTTTGGGAGGCAAATTATTTTGGGAGGCAAATTATTTTGGGAGGCAAATTATTTTGGCAAATTATTTTGGGAGGCAAATTATTTTGGGAGGCAAATTATTTTGGGATGCAAATTATTTTGGGAGGCAAATTATTTTGGCAAATTATTTTGGGAGGCAAATTATTTTGGGAGGCAAATTATTTTGGCAAATTATTTTGGCAAATTATTTTGGGAGGCAAATTATTTTGGGATGCAAATTATTTTGGGATGCAAATTATTTTGGGATGCAAATTATTTTGGCAAATTATTTTGGGAGGCAAATTATTTTGGGATGCAAATTATTTTGGGAGGCAAATTATTTTGGGAGGCAAATTATTTTGGCAAATTATTTTGGGAGGCAAATTATTTTGGCAGGCAAATTATTTTGGGAGGCAAATTATTTTGGGAGGCAAATTATTTTGGGAGGCAAATTATTTTGGCAAATTATTTTGGGAGGCAAATTATTTTGGCAAATTATTTTGGGAGGCAAATTATTTTGGGAGGCAAATTATTTTGGGAGGCAAATTATTTTGGCAAATTATTTTGGCAAATTATTTTGGCAAATTATTTTGGGAGGCAAATTATTTTGGGATGCAAATTATTTTGGGATGCAAATTATTTTGGCAAATTATTTTGGGAGGCAAATTATTTTGGGATGCAAATTATTTTGGGAGGCAAATTATTTTGGCAAATTATTTTGGCAAATTATTTTGGCAAATTATTTTGGGAGGCAAATTATTTTGGGAGGCAAATTATTTTGGCAAATTATTTTGGGAGGCAAATTATTTTGGCAGGCAAATTATTTTGGCAAATTATTTTGGGAGGCAAATTATTTTGGGAGGCAAATTATTTTGGGAGGCAAATTATTTTGGCAAATTATTTTGGGAGGCAAATTATTTTGGGATGCAAATTATTTTGGGAGGCAAATTATTTTGGGAGGCAAATTATTTTGGGAGGCAAATTATTTTGGCAAATTATTTTGGGAGGCAAATTATTTTGGGAGGCAAATTATTTTGGGAGGCAAATTATTTTGGCAGGCAAATTATTTTGGCAAATTATTTTGGGATGCAAATTATTTTGGGAGGCAAATTATTTTGGGATGCAAATTATTTTGGCAAATTATTTTGGGAGGCAAATTATTTTGGCAAATTATTTTGGGAGGCAAATTATTTTGGGAGGCAAATTATTTTGGGAGGCAAATTATTTTGGCAAATTATTTTGGCAAATTATTTTGGCAAATTATTTTGGCAAATTATTTTGGCAAATTATTTTGGCAAATTATTTTGGCAAATTATTTTAGGAGGCAAATTATTTTGGGAGGCAAATTATTTTGGGAGGCAAATTATTTTGGCAGGCAAATTATTTTGGGAGGCAAATTATTTTGGCAAATTATTTTGGGAGGCAAATTATTTTGGGAGGCAAATTATTTTGGCAAATTATTTTGGGAGGCAAATTATTTTGGTAAATTATTTTGGGAGGCAAATTATTTTGGGAGGCAAATTATTTTGGGAGGCAAATTATTTTGGGATGCAAATTATTTTGGCAGGCAAATTATTTTGGGAGGCAAATTATTTTGGCAAATTATTTTGGGAGGCAAATTATTTTGGCAAATTATTTTGGGAGGCAAATTATTTTGGCAAATTATTTTGGGAGGCAAATTATTTTGGCAAATTATTTTGGGAGGCAAATTATTTTGGGAGGCAAATTATTTTGGGAGGCAAATTATTTTGGGAGGCAAATTATTTTGGGATGCAAATTATTTTGGGAGGCAAATTATTTTGGCAAATTATTTTGGGAGGCAAATTATTTTGGCAAATTATTTTGGGAGGCAAATTATTTTGGCAAATTATTTTGGCAAATTATTTTGGCAAATTATTTTGGCAAATTATTTTGGGAGGCAAATTATTTTGGGAGGCAAATTATTTTGGCAAATTATTTTGGGAGGCAAATTATTTTGGGAGGCAAATTATTTTGGCAAATTATTTTGGGAGGCAAATTATTTTGGGATGCAAATTATTTTGGGAGGCAAATTATTTTGGGAGGCAAATTATTTGGCAAATTATTTTGGGTTGTTGAGAAACAGCTCATAAAACATTATTTGACACTTTTGGTTGTTGAAAAACAGCTTCTAACCATTATTTGACACTTTGGTTGTTGAGAAACAGCTCCTTAAACATTATTTTACACTTTTGGTTGTTGAGAAACAGCTCCTAAAACATTATTTTACACTTTTGGTTGTTGAGAAACAGCTCCTAAAACATTATTTGACACTTTTGGTTGTTGAAAAACAGCTTCTAACCATTATTTGACACTTTGGTTGTTGAGAAACAGCTCCTAAAACATTATTTTACACTTTTGGTTGTTGAGAAACAGCTCCTAAAACATTATTTGACACTTTTGGTTGTTGAAAAACAGCTTCTAACCATTATTTGACACTTTGGTTGTTGAGAAACAGCTCATAAAACATTATTTGACACTTTTGGTTGTTGAAAAACAGCTTCTAACCATTATTTGACACTTTGGTTGTTGAGAAACAGCTCCTAAAACATTATTTTACACTTCTGGTGTTTGAGAAACAGCTCCTAAAACATTATTTGACACTTTTGGTTGTTGAAAAACAGCTTCTAACCATTATTTGACACTTTGGTTGTTGAGAAACAGCTCATAAAACATTATTTTACACTTTTGGTTGTTGAGAAACAGCTCCTAAATCATTATTTGACACTTTTGGTTGTTGAAAAACAGCTTCTAACCATTATTTGACACTTTGGTTGTTGAGAAACAGCTCATAAAACATTATTTTACACTTTTGGTTGTTGAGAAACAGCTCCTAAAACATTATTTGACACTTTTGGTTGTTGAAAAACAGCTTCTAACCATTATTTGACACTTTGGTTGTTGAGAAACAGCTCCTTAAACATTATTTTACACTTTTGGTTGTTGAGAAACAGCTCCTAAAACATTATTTGACACTTTTGGTTGTTGAAAAACAGCTTCTAACCATTATTTGACACTTTGGTTGTTGAGAAACAGCTCCTAAAACATTATTTTACACTTTTGGTTGTTGAGAAACAGCTCCTAAAACATTATTTGACACTTTTGGTTGTTGAAAAACAGCTTCTAACCATTATTTGACACTTTGGTTGTTGAGAAACAGCTCCTAAAACATTATTTTACACTTTTGGTTATTGAGAAACAGCTCCTAAAACATTATTTGACACTTTTGGTTGTTGAAAAACAGCTTCTAACCATTATTTGACACTTTGGTTGTTGAGAAACAGCTCATAAAACATTATTTTACACTTTTGGTTGTTGAGAAACAGCTCCTAAAACATTATTTGACACTTTTGGTTGTTGAAAAACAGCTTCTAACCATTATTTGACACTTTGGTTGTTGAGAAACAGCTCCTAAAACATTATTTTACACTTTTGGTTGTTGAGAAACAGCTCCTAAAACATTATTTGACACTTTTGGTTGTTGAAAAACAGCTTCTAACCATTATTTGACACTTTGGTTGTTGAGAAACAGCTCATAAAACATTATTTTACACTTTTGGTTGTTGAGAAACAGCTCCTAAAACATTATTTGACACTTTTGGTTGTTGAAAAACAGCTTCTAACCATTATTTGACACTTTGGTTGTTGAGAAACAGCTCCTAAAACATTATTTTACACTTTTGGTTGTTGAGAAACAGCTCCTAAAACATTATTTGACACTTTTGGTTGTTGAAAAACAGCTTCTAACCATTATTTGACACTTTGGTTGTTGAGAAACAGCTCCTAAAACATTATTTTAAACTTTTGGTTGTTGAGAAACAGCTCCTAAAACATTATTTGACACTTTTGGTTGTTGAAAAACAGCTTCTAACCATTATTTGACACTTTGGTTGTTGAGAAACAGCTCCTAAAACATTATTTTACACTTTTGGTTGTTGAGAAACAGCTCCTAAAACATTATTTGACACTTTTGGTTGTTGAAAAACAGCTTCTAACCATTATTTGACACTTTGGTTGTTGAGAAACAGCTCCTAAAACATTATTTTACACTTTTGGTTATTGAGAAACAGCTCCTAAAACATTATTTGACACTTTTGGTTGTTGAAAAACAGCTTCTAACCATTATTTGACACTTTGGTTGTTGAGAAACAGCTCATAAAACATTATTTTACACTTTTGGTTGTTGAGAAACAGCTCCTAAAACATTATTTGACACTTTTGGTTGTTGAAAAACAGCTTCTAACCATTATTTGACACTTTGGTTGTTGAGAAACAGCTCATAAAACATTATTTTACACTTTTGGTTGTTGAGAAACAGCTCCTAAAACATTATTTGACACTTTTGGTTGTTGAAAAACAGCTTCTAACCATTATGTGACACTTTGGTTGTTGAGAAACAGCTCCTAAAACATTATTTGACACTTTTGGTTGTTGAAAAACAGCTTCTAACCATTATTTGACACTTTGGTTGTTGAGAAACAGCTCCTAAAACATTATTTTACACTTTTGGTTGTTGAGAAACAGCTCCTAAAACATTATTTTACACTTTTGGTTGTTGAGAAACAGCTCCTAAAACATTATTTGACACTTTTGGTTGTTGAAAAACAGCTTCTAACCATTATTTGACACTTTGGTTGTTGAGAAACAGCTCCTAAAACATTATTTTACACTTTTGGTTGTTGAGAAAAAGCTCCTAAAACATTATTTGACACTTTTGGTTGTTGAAAAACAGCTTCTAACCATTATTTGACACTTTGGTTGTTGAGAAACAGCTCCTAAAACATTATTTTACACTTTGGTAGGCAAATTATTTTGGCAAATTATTTTGGGAGGCAAATTATTTTGGGAGGCAAATTATTTTGGCAAATTATTTTGGGAGGCAAATTATTTTGGGAGGCAAATTATTTTGGGAGGCAAATTATTTTGGGAGGCAAATTATTTTGGGAGGCAAATTATTTTGGGAGGCAAATTATTTTGGGAGGCAAATTATTTTGGCAAATTATTTTGGGAGGCAAATTATTTTGGGATGCAAATTATTTTGGGATGCAAATTATTTTGGCAAATTATTTTGGGAGGCAAATTATTTTGGGATGCAAATTATTTTGGGAGGCAAATTATTTTGGCAAATTATTTTGGGAGGCAAATTATTTTGGCAAATTATTTTGGGAGGCAAATTATTTTGGCAGGCAAATTATTTTGGCAAATTATTTTGGGAGGCAAATAATTTGCCAAAATAATTTGCCTCCCAAAATAATTTGCCTCCCAAAATAATTGCCAAAGAAACAGCTCCTAAAACATTATTTTACACTTTTGGTTGTTGAGAAACAGCTCCTAAAACATTATTTGACACTTTTGGTTGTTGAAAAACAGCTTCTAACCATTATTTGACACTTTGGTTGTTGAGAAACAGCTCCTAAAACATTATTTTACACTTTTGGTTATTGAGAAACAGCTCCTAAAACATTATTTGACACTTTTGGTTGTTGAGAAACAGCTTCTAACCATTATTTGACACTTTGGTTGTTGAGAAACAGCTCATAAAACATTATTTTACACTTTTGGTTGTTGAGAAACAGCTCCTAAAACATTATTTGACACTTTTGGTTGTTGAAAAACAGCTTCTAACCATTATTTGACACTTTGGTTGTTGAGAAACAGCTCATAAAACATTATTTTACACTTTTGGTTGTTGAGAAACAGCTCCTAAAACATTATTTGACACTTTTGGTTGTTGAAAAACAGCTTCTAACCATTATGTGACACTTTGGTTGTTGAGAAACAGCTCCTAAAACATTATTTGACACTTTTGGTTGTTGAGAAACAGCTCCTAAAACATTATTTGACACTTTTGGTTGTTGGAAAAACAGCTTCTAACCATTATTTGACACTTTGGTTGTTGAGAAACAGCTCATAAAACATTATTTGACACTTTTGGTTGTTGAAACAGCTCCTAAAACATTATTTTACACTTTTGGTTGTTGAAAAACAGCTTCTAACCATTATTTGACACTTTGGTTGTTGAGAAACAGCTCCTAAAACATTATTTTACACTTTTGGTTGTTGAGAAACAGCTCCTAAAACATTATTTGACACTTTTGGTTGTTGAAAAACAGCTTCTAACCATTATTTGACACTTTGGTTGTTGAGAAACAGCTCCTAAAACATTATTTTACACTTTTGGTTGTTGAGAAAAAGCTCCTAAAACATTATTTGACACTTTTGGTTGTTGAAAAACAGCTTCTAACCATTATTTGACACTTTGGTTGTTGAGAAACAGCTCCTAAAACATTATTTTACACTTTGGTAGGCAAATTATTTTGGCAAATTATTTTGGGAGGCAAATTATTTTGGGAGGCAAATTATTTTGGCAAATTATTTTGGGAGGCAAATTATTTTGGCAAATTATTTTGGGAGGCAAATTATTTTGGGAGGCAAATTATTTTGGCAAATTATTTTGGCAAATTATTTTGGGAGGCAAATTATTTTGGGATGCAAATTATTTTGGGATGCAAATTATTTTGGCAAATTATTTTGGGAGGCAAATTATTTTGGGATGCAAATTATTTTGGGAGGCAAATTATTTTGGCAAATTATTTTGGGAGGCAAATTATTTTGGCAGGCAAATTATTTTGGCAAATTATTTTGGGAGGCAAATTATTTTGGGAGGCAAATTATTTTGGGAGGCAAATTATTTTGGGAGGCAATTTATTTTGGGAGGCAAATTATTTTGGGAGGCAAATTATTTTGGGAGGCAAATTATTTTGGCAAATTATTTTGGGAGGCAAATTATTTTGGGAGGCAAATTATTTTGGGATGCAAATAATTTTGGGAGGCAAATTATTTTGGCAAATTATTTTGGGAGGCAAATTATTTTGGGAGGCAAATTATTTTGGCAAATTATTTTGGCAAATTATTTTGGGAGGCAAATTATTTTGGGATGCAAATTATTTTGGGATGCAAATTATTTTGGGATGCAAATTATTTTGGCAAATTATTTTGGGAGGCAAATTATTTTGGGAGGCAAATTATTTTGGGAGGCAAATTATTTTGGCAAATTATTTTGGGAGGCAAATTATTTTGGCAGGCAAATTATTTTGGGAGGCAAATTATTTTGGGAGGCAAATTATTTTGGGAGGCAAATTATTTTGGCAAATTATTTTGGGAGGCAAATTATTTTGGCAAATTATTTTGGGAGGCAAATTATTTTGGGAGGCAAATTATTTTGGGAGGCAAATTATTTTGGCAAATTATTTTGGCAAATTATTTTGGCAAATTATTTTGGGAGGCAAATTATTTTGGGATGCAAATTATTTTGGGATGCAAATTATTTTGGCAAATTATTTTGGGAGGCAAATTATTTTGGGATGCAAATTATTTTGGGAGGCAAATTATTTTGGCAAATTATTTTGGCAAATTATTTTGGCAAATTATTTTGGGAGGCAAATTATTTTGGGAGGCAAATTATTTTGGCAAATTATTTTGGGAGGCAAATTATTTTGGCAGGCAAATTATTTTGGCAAATTATTTTGGGAGGCAAATTATTTTGGGAGGCAAATTATTTTGGGAGGCAAATTATTTTGGCAAATTATTTTGGGAGGCAAATTATTTTGGGATGCAAATTATTTTGGGAGGCAAATTATTTTGGGAGGCAAATTATTTTGGGAGGCAAATTATTTTGGCAAATTATTTTGGGAGGCAAATTATTTTGGGAGGCAAATTATTTTGGGAGGCAAATTATTTTGGCAGGCAAATTATTTTGGCAAATTATTTTGGGATGCAAATTATTTTGGGAGGCAAATTATTTTGGGATGCAAATTATTTTGGCAAATTATTTTGGGAGGCAAATTATTTTGGCAAATTATTTTGGGAGGCAAATTATTTTGGCAAATTATTTTGGGAGGCAAATTATTTTGGGAGGCAAATTATTTTGGCAAATTATTTTGGCAAATTATTTTGGCAAATTATTTTAGGAGGCAAATTATTTTGGGAGGCAAATTATTTTGGGAGGCAAATTATTTTGGCAGGCAAATTATTTTGGGAGGCAAATTATTTTGGCAAATTATTTTGGGAGGCAAATTATTTTGGGAGGCAAATTATTTTGGGAGGCAAATTATTTTGGCAAATTATTTTGGGAGGCAAATTATTTTGGTAAATTATTTTGGGAGGCAAATTATTTTGGGAGGCAAATTATTTTGGGAGGCAAATTATTTTGGGATGCAAATTATTTTGGCAGGCAAATTATTTTGGGAGGCAAATTATTTTGGCAAATTATTTTGGGAGGCAAATTATTTTGGCAAATTATTTTGGGAGGCAAATTATTTTGGCAAATTATTTTGGGAGGCAAATTATTTTGGGAGGCAAATTATTTTGGGAGGCAAATTATTTTGGGAGGCAAATTATTTTGGGAGGCAAATTATTTTGGGATGCAAATTATTTTGGGAGGCAAATTATTTTGGCAAATTATTTTGGGAGGCAAATTATTTTGGCAAATTATTTTGGGAGGCAAATTATTTTGGCAAATTATTTTGGCAAATTATTTTGGCAAATTATTTTGGCAAATTATTTTGGGAGGCAAATTATTTTGGGAGGCAAATTATTTTGGCAAATTATTTTGGGAGGCAAATTATTTTGGGAGGCAAATTATTTTGGCAAATTATTTTGGGAGGCAAATTATTTTGGGATGCAAATTATTTTGGGAGGCAAATTATTTTGGGAGGCAAATTATTTGGCAAATTATTTTGGGAGGCAAATTATTTGGCAAATTATTTTGGGAGGCAAATTATTTTGGGAGGCAAATTATTTTGGGAGGCAAATTATTTTGGCAAATTATTTTGGGAGGCAAATTATTTTGGCAAATTATTTTGGGAGGCAAATTATTTTGGCAAATTATTTTGGGAGGCAAATTATTTTGGCAAATTATTTTGGCAGGCAAATTATTTTGGCAAATTATTTTGGCAAATTATTTTGGGAGGCAAATTATTTTGGCAAATTATTTTGGGAGGCAAATTATTTTGGGATGCAAATTATTTTGGGAGGCAAATTTTTTGGGAGGCAAATTATTTTGGCAAATTATTTTGGGAGGCAAATTATTTTGGGAGGCAAATTATTTTGGCAAATTATTTTGGGAGGCAAATTATTTTGGCAAATTATTTTGGGAGGCAAATTATTTTGGCAGGCAAATTATTTTGGGAGGCAAATTATTTTGGGAGGCAAATTATTTTGGCAAATTATTTTGGCAAATTATTTTGGCAAATTATTTTGGGAGGCAAATTATTTTACATAAAGAAATACGAGCGACCTGTTAAAGAAGTTAAGAACACAGCGGGGGGACAGAAGTGACAGAACGAGACAGACTAGTGTACTGAGCGCAGTGAGCTGTGACTGTCAGCTGTGACTGTGAGCGCAGCTCCTTCAAGGCTCAGGAGGGAGGGGGCTGAGGGAGGGGGCTGTTTGACTGTGCGCTGGGCGCTGGGAGCATGTCTCAAGTTCCAACGGGAGAACGGAGCGGCATCTGGATCGGATAATGGATCGGCCCATTGCCACCGATACCCGATCTAGAATTTTAGGTCGGATCGGCGCCGATCTCCGATATGAGTATCGGATCGGCGCACCACTAATCTAATATAATAGGTCCTCACCAATAATCATGATAAAATGGCACGATTCTTTTCTACTTTTCTAGAAACTGCAGGCTTTCTAGTCCTGAAAAGTTGCAATGCGAAAATGGAAGCCATCATTCTCACGATAATGAAAATCTAAACATTTTTGTAAAAAGATCTTGTTTAAAAAAAATCTGCCTAATGATGATGTCACTGGAAGACGGTTTTTAAACTGCCCACAGCCGTCCTATGAGACACAGACTGAGTAGAAGAAAATCTTGCCATTTTATCATGATTATTATGGAGGACCTATTATATGAAGATAGGTTGAAAAGTGGTGAAGTGGTCCTTTAAGGTTTTACGTCATATTTGATGTGGCTTTTGTTCTAGACTAGAGGTACTTTTGATTTATATTGATGAATTTTGCATTCGTGCGTGCGTGCTACCTGTGTGTTGAAGGCGTCTCCCAGACTGGTGAACAGGTATTCATATCCGTACGCAGCCTTACAGTTGAGCCAGACCACATGGTACACACTCTGACCAATCCACGCAGAGATCACCTCCTTGATGCCGCGGAGACACTCCTCCTACACACACACACACACACACACACACAGAGAACTAATGTTTAAACCATAGACTGTAAAAAATATGGACAAAGCGTTCCGCGGGTCTAACGTGAACGTAAAATGAAGCCTGTCAGTCCTTGCAATGGAAGTCGCCATCTTTCTAGATCCGTTTTGGCCCAGTTCAGGCCAGCTGGCCCATTGGCTGGCCCAGACAACGAGGCGGGACTTCCCCCTTCTTCTTCGTTGGTTTTTATTTTGACTCGAGTGGGTGGGGGATCCCGTTCATAGACTGTAACGGTAGCCACGCCCCTCAGAACATGCGCAACTTTATGGTCATTTTTTTAATAAATGGGACCATCATTTTCCAAAAAGAATATTATGACATTAGAAATTAGACTTTAAACTAGTGACTGGAAGCAAAAAGTATTCATGACCATGTTTATTAAGGTAATACAGTCTAGGTGAAGTTGGGCCTAAATACATGGACTTCTATGGGGCTATGGGTTTTTTTGAGCCCAATGACAGCGCCACAACAGGCCATTATATGAACTTTCATTTCCTTAGTGGCTTCACAAAATATCCGTCTGACTGCCCCCCTGGTTTAAACCAGTGGCTCTCAAACATTTTCATGTCAAGAACCCCCAAAAGAATATATATTTTATATATATTTATATCTGACCCGTTTTCTGAAAAAGCTATGTTTCTATATGTCAGTCGTTCTTCGATTTAAAGAAAATAGCAGACCTACAAGCTCGTATTGCGCCACTCGGTGGCGCGCTTTGAGCTTGTAGATCTGCTATTTTTCACTAGCTAAATTATAACATAATGCTAACACCAAAACACAAGCCATGCGTTTTTAACATAATAGAGTGGTTACTTCATATTTTAACGGGAGGCCCTCATATTTTTTTGTTATCAATTGTTTTTTATTAAAGACAAAAAATCACAATAAAACATGTTAACATCATGAATGAAATAAAATAAGAAAACTAAACATATTAAAACACATAACAGCAAAAGAAAGGAACACAAAAACAAACAGACAATCGCACCCACCCCTCCCCCCGGGACCAAAGATGTCATAAAATGTCAGGACTCCTACCACTGTGCAATAGGGGAAAATAAATAAATAACAATGACTAAATCATGTCCTTAACCATATATGTAATATCAGACCAAATATCAATGTTTACTTCTTTCGCTCCGTGCAATCTTGCTGTTGACAATTCCATATAGATGATATCTAAAAAGGTCAAAGCCCATTGGCGAAACGTCAATGTGTGAGGTGGTTTCCAGTGCGAAGCAACCATCTTCTTTGCGGCCGTTACGCCAGCAAAGAAGACACGAATACGGGTATTATTTAAAGGCAATTGGGATACATCGTTTAATAAGAATAGAGATGGGGAGGGTGTAATGTTAATTTGTAGAATAATCGAAAGTTTAGCAGCAACCAGATTCCAAAATGTGAGGACATCCGGACACTCCCACACCATATGAAAGAATGTACCTATGGTGTTTGGAGTGCAGAAAGTGCAGTTATGGTTATTTAAAATCCGCATAGCACACAATCTGCGGGGAGTTAAGTATGTCCGATGAACAAAATTTAGATGAATTTGCTGATGATCAGGATTCCTAGAAGATAGGGCAACATTAGACCACACTGTATCCCAGCTCCAATCTGGATCTAGATTTGGTATGTCATTCCTCCATACAGTATCGACAGCCAAGGTCCCATAACTAGATTCTAATAAATAACCATACAATATGGAAACAAAACCTCTTGACCTAACATCACAGATAAGTCTATGCAAAGGGTGCATTGCAAGGGGGGTCTGCCATGGAACCCCGTATGTCCTCATGGCAGTTTTCAATTGTAGATAGAAAAAGAAAGAGTTACCAGGCAAGTTAAAAATATCACATAAATTCTGGAAAGAACATAAACCATTGACATCAAATAAATCACCCAAAGTATGAGTGGGAAAACGAATAGGACGATTGTCCAAAAGCAAACCATCATTGTTGAACACTGGGGAAAACGAATTCCATTTCAAATCAATCTTGCGCAATTTTTCAGGGAGGCCCTTATATGAATGACATTGGACCCGAAGGGAAATTATGTCAATAACATGCTAAGGTTAGGTATATCCTACCTCATATGTTTATTCTGAATTTGAGCCACGGACACTGATGAGATTTAGCCTGTCAGACCCCAAACGTCTACGTAGATCCCTATCTATCTAGGTACTTTAGCATGGATAAAATTGTACGTTTGGGGTCTGAGAGGCTAAATGTCATCAAATGGTGGTCCATGGCTCAAATGGGTCTGAGAGGCTAAATGTCATCAAATGGTGGTTCCGTGGCTCAAATTCTGGGCTACCTAGCTTGTTATTTAAATATTTCCATTGGGGTCCAATGCAATAAATCACGTTAAAATACGAACTATTAAAACTAAAACGGAAGCTTGTCTATTATTATACTTGCCCTCTACGACTAAAACTTTAAATTAAAATAGAGAATCTTTCACTCAATAGGAACTGCTCCGGTCGCAAGTTGATGATGTCATATGTCTAGCCCTATGGAATATGTCTCTGCTGTCGGGAGGAAAGCTCTTAACTCCAAAATCTTCATTTTTCAGGAAATGTTAAAACTAATTTTACATTTTTCAGAAATTGAAGAAAACCTTATATTTTTTAAACAAAGCAATACTGCCTCATAAAAGTTGGTATTGTGACGTTGTATATTATCAGATACTTGCATGTGTCATTATATTATCACCACTTTACCCGAATACAGCTCAAGTGGAGTTAGGTGGTTTTCTCTGTCAAGATAGTTCTTATCATTATCAATGACAGAGAAACCTCTTACACACACACACACACACACACACACAGCCTCTTTTAGTATCTGTTTGTCTGTCACTGGGCGCTTCTACACCTGAGCGGAAAAAGATTGTCGATAGCCGACGTGTCGGCTCTCGGGTGCCTAAAAAGCGGGTTTTTAGACAGCTGGTGGATGGAGAAAATGCTCCACTTCCGCCGACGACTTGCGCAACGGCCAGCCGACAGCTGACGCTCTCCTCTGCGGCAGATGTCAGCTGCCGACAAGCATAGAAATGAAGCGTGTGACCCGGCAGTGATAGGCACTAGCCAATGGAACAGATGCAGCCTGCAGGCCATCTACGGGCGGGGTTTCAATTGTAGTTTTCTTCTTTCACAGACCCAAACGCCCCTGGGAGGGACTTGTGAAGTTGTGAAGTGAATGTCGAAGGATACAGGGGGACATCTGGGCACCTCAAAGTAACATTGTCTGTCCAAAATCAAAATTGTTAACAAATAAAAAAAAGAAAAATCGTCTGAAGTAATGTAAAGCAGTGGTTCTCAATGGCTCTGGTCTCAGCCACAGCGGTGGATATTTTGACATTCCGTATTTATTTATTTTTTATGTTGCCACTACTGTTGGAGCAGCCATAAACTACACAGGTTCATCTCGATGTTCTGGACATCTTTGTAATGTTAGTGTTAGTAAAAAAGCAGGTAAAAGAGTAAAGTTTGAGGCAAACTAACATCAGTCACTCTGCCGTTCACTGTAGTGGAAGAGATGCGCCTGGTGAGGGTTTAAACCCGCAGCTACGTCGAGTCCGCCTACAGGAAATACGTAGGCTGCGACCATGAAACCGCTACGGAATCGGTCTATAGTTTGGACCCAAATGGACCATTATGGGTCTGTAACTCAGAGTCTACACCAATGGATAATCCGTAGACTAATGCATGTCAAACTGGGGGTCCTTGAAATTAAACCGGTTGAGAATCACTACTAGAGCCGTAAAAACTTCTCTTATGGGGGTCCCTGTCATGTCTTTTCAAATGGGGGTCCACGGGCTAATTAGTGTCGATTTGGGGGTTCTTTACATGAAAAGGTTTGGGAACCACTGCTCTAATCTCTTTTGCATAACTTTGTAAATTGCATTTCTACTGACGATTGTGAGCAATAACACTCTTGAAAACAAAGTATTGCATTGTGGTAACTGGGTTTGAGCAAAAAAAAATGAGGTGATCGAGACGAGAGGCCCTTGATGTCAATCAATAAAGTCACCTTAATTCAAGTGGCAGATGCCAAAATAGTTATTTAAATTATATTTTTAGGGTCACAAACACAAAGTCTCCGCCATCTTCATTCACTTTTTGACGACCCTGACATTCTTTTTGAAGGTAGTAGTATTCAGGTAGTATCAGAATTTAAATATCTTGTAATAATTACACTAGACTCAAACTTGACATTTAAAAAGCATGTTAAAAATGTAGCCAATAAAATCAAATTAAATTTATCCAATTTCAGACACACAAGACCATATCTAACAACAGATGCAGCCAAACTCTTCATGCATGCCATTTTCACACACAACCTACTGTTTCACAACCTGGTCACAGACAAATCAGACAACTTTAAAACCCATAGAATCACTTTACAAACAGACATTAAAAACACTGGATCAAAAGCCCAACCGTTACCACCATTGCCAAATTTGCCATATAGTTCAAAAGTACAACTTATTTAATTTTGACGGCTTTAAACACTTTGCAGATGCCTGCCTCATTTTTAAGATCTTAAATGGACTTGCACCTCCACCACTGAAACAGTTCATAGATCGAACGGAGAGTGGTGACAGAACAACAAGGGCAACTAGCCAACTATCAGAGGGGACTGTAAAGTGCCAATCAAACGTAGTGTGTTTGGTAAAACAGTCTTCTCTGTTAGAGCCTCCCATCACTGGAACAGTCTCCCTACAGAATTAAGAGAGACCTCCAACTATCTGACCTTCAAATTCAACCTGAAAAGGTGGCTAAAAACAACTCAAATCTGTAATCATGAGTAACTAACTTAAACTATCAGCACTATTTAGGTATTTATCACCGGTGTCATTTCTCACTTCACTTGCCGTTGTTCTGTCCCCTGTACCATGTCGATCTGTTCCTGTATTGTGTTGTGTTTTTGTATGGACGTAGTGTTTGGGTGCTTGCTTGCACATAATGCATACATGGTATCAACGCATGTCTCTACGTCACTGCACATAATGCATACATGGTATCAACGCATGTCTCTACGTCACTGCCTCCGGGTGCTTCCCCAACAATGGCACGTTCACACGGGCAGATAAAATGATGCAATAACGCGTTTTGAGTTGATTTGGCTATATAGCCCCACAAGCAGAACCCAAATGGTACTAAAGTTCTGGCAAATTTCATAAAAGCTTTATGTAGAGTTCCGAGAGGGGCTAGCTAGCTACATGCCTATACATGCATTGTTCCGTCTATCAACGTGATTTCGCTGGCTTCCATTGACAACGAATGGTAGACCGCATCGTTTAATCTGCCCGTGTGAACGGGCATGATTAGATTAATAAAAAAGCAATACATAATAAAAACTCACCTTAAACAGTAAACATACACCTGAAAACAACGTTTCCTTCTTCTTCTTCTTCTTCTTCTTCTTCAACGCATGGGTGTAACGTCACTTCCCCTTCCCAGTCCCGGAAGTCCCATGTGGAGCGAGCATAGAGTGGCTCCGTCTTATGAGCTAATTTAGTACTTCCTGTCTGAGAGCTAGCTAATTTAAGACATCCGGTTGCCTTCAGAATAAGATAAGGTTATTTAATTCGTTAATTAAATAATTATTACATTACATTATTAGTATTATTATTACATTACAGTTATTGTAAAGACACACATTATGTTTCTGTGTAAAAATAAGTAATTAAATAACATAAAAAAGTTATCTAAATGGATAAATGCTATTCACTGGAGTGCATGGACTTTATAAAGTGGACACTGGACAAAAGACGGCTCCGCGAGGCAACTATCTGGACACACCCACGCGTTCGGGAAGATGTCCTCTACCACCCCACAGTCTCCGCTAAGCGGGAGAGGTGTAAAATTCACAGCAGCAGAGCTTCTACTGGGGTCAATGCAAAAAAATGTACCGTTTCCGGACCCAGAATGGACACTGGACAAAAGACGGCTCCGCGAGGCAACTATCTGGACATACCCACGCGTCCGGGGAGATGTCCTCTACCACCCCACAGTCTCCGCTAAGCGGGAGAGGTGTAAAATTCACAGCTGGAGCCCTTCTACTGGGGTCAATGCAAAAAAAATACCGTTTCCGGACCCAGAATGGACACTGGACAAAAGACGGCTCCGCGAGGCAACTATCTGGACATACCCACGCGTCCGGGGAGATGTCCTCTACCACTCCACAGTCTCCGCTAAGCGGGAGAGGTGTAAAATTCACAGCTGGAGCCCTTCTACTGGGGTCAATGCAAAAAAAATACCGTTTCCGGACCCAGAATGGACACTGGACAAAAGACGGCTCCGCGAGGCAACTATCTGGACATACCCACGCGTCCGGGGAGATGTCCTCTACCACCCCACAGTCTCCGCTAAGCGGGAGAGGTGTAAAATTCACAGCAGCAGAGCTTCTACTGGAGTCAATGCAAAAAAAATACCGTTTCCGGACCCAGAATGGACACTGGACAAAAGACGGCTCCGCGAGGCAACTATCTGGACATACCCACGCGTCCGGGGAGATGTCCTCTACCACCCCACAGTCTCCGCTAAGCGGGAGAGGTGTAAAATTCACAGCTGGAGCCCTTCTACTGGGGTCAATGCAAAAAAAATACCGTTTCCGGACCCAGAATGGACACTGGACAAAAGACGGCTCCGCGAGGCAACTATCTGGACATACCCACGCGTCCGGGGAGATGTCCTCTACCACCCCACAGTCTCCGCTAAGCGGGAGAGGTGTAAAATTCACAGCTGGAGCCCTTCTACTGGGGTCAATGCAAAAGAAATACCGTTTCCGGACCCAGAATGGACACTGGACAAAAGACGGCTCCGCGAGGCAACTATCTGGACATACCCACGCGTCCGGGGAGATGTCCTCTACCACCCCACAGTCTCCGCTAAGCGGGAGAGGTGTAAAATTCACAGCTGGAGCCCTTCTACTGGGGTCAATGCAAAAAAAATACCGTTTCCGGACCCAGAATGGACACTGGACAAAAGACGGCTCCGCGAGGCAACTATCTGGACATACCCACGCGTCCGGGGAGATGTCCTCTACCACCCCACAGTCTCCGCTAAGCGGGAGAGGTGTAAAATTCACAGCAGCAGAGCTTCTACTGGAGTCAATGCAAAAAAAATACCGTTTCCGGACCCAGAATGGACACTGGACAAAAGACGGCTCCGCGAGGCAACTATCTGGACATACCCACGCGTCCGGGGAGATGTCCTCTACCACCCCACAGTCTCCGCTAAGCGGGAGAGGTGTAAAATTCACAGCTGGAGCCCTTCTACTGGGGTCAATGCAAAAAAAATACCGTTTCCGGACCCAGAATGGACACTGGACAAAAGACGGCTCCGCGAGGCAACTATCTGGACATACCCACGCGTCCGGGGAGATGTCCTCTACCACCCCACAGTCTCCGCTAAGCGGGAGAGGTGTAAAAGAGGTGTAAAGTCGAGACTTTGACAAACTCAATTATGCGTGTTTATCCACTACTTGCAATCATGAGCCATTGACACAGGGGATTTTATATACTGAAAAGAATAGCAGTGTTCATGTGCAGCCTATAAAGCCTGAAAAGAATAGCAGTGTTCATGTGCAGGAAGACAGCACTAGTGTAGATGAATCACATTTAAATCAAACCAACAGTGTTCATGTGCAGCCTATAAAGCCTGAAAAGAATAGCAGTGTTCATGTGCAGGAAGACAGCACTAGTGTAGATGAATCACATTTAAATCAAACCAGCAGTGTTCATGTGCCTATAAAGCCAGTTGTTGTGCACCACGCATTTCATGAGAGCACTGTACATAATCATTCTGTACAGACTCTGAGTCTAGATGCTGTAGAAATAGATCACTCGTATAGCACTGTACAGAATCAGTCTGTACAGACTCTGAGTCTAGATGCTGTAGAAATAGATCACTCGTATAGCACTGTACAGACTCTGAGTCTAGATGCTGTAGAAATAGATCACTCGTATAGCACTGTACATCAGTCTGTACAGACTCTGAGTCTAGATGATGGTACTGTTCAGAGTGTCATGGGACTATCTAGTGCTACATTAGGACCCTTCAAACACAGTGCCATTGAACCTACTACCTTTACTTTGAAGTCTTCAGAATGGGACACTGTAAACTCCTTAAGAGTCAAAGGAAATAAATATTTTAAGATGTATGAATGGCAAGAGCTGTTTGCCAGCAAAGTCAAGGAATCGAATCCATACTGTATAATCCGTTTTGTTAATCACTACTTTTCTACCGCTGTCGTTAGAAAATCAAACAAGCCATGTCTGACAATCATTGGCGCCTGTCGGCATACTTCATGTGAGATGACCTTTAAAATACATCTCTATTCATTCGAAGACGGCATATTTCATATAGCTTACACTGGCAACATACATCACACAAAGGACAAATTGAGAGGTAGATATATTAGAAGCACAGAGCGTGCAAACTTGGGTAGAAAAATGAAGAACCGATTTGCACATAATGCTTACATTGAGGCAGTGAACAATGCAGACCCAAGGTCTTTAATAGCTGGAAATCGTAGTGGAGTTGGCAAAGACACTTCTTTGTACAGGCAGGTCAAATATGAACAGCGGAAACTAGGATGGAAGGATAACAGTGAGATCAAAGCTTTGATGGACCTTAAAAAAGAATGGGAGGATAAAGACACAGACAGTGTTGTTGTAAAAGGATTCATTCAAGTTATTAAAGTTAGTCCCCTTAAGGTTATATGTTTTAGTAAAGCAGGAGTGAAACTGTGGCACAATGCGACCGCACAATGTGCTGCATCATGGGATGCCACAGGGGGGGATCATTAAGACTAAACTAACAGAGAAAAGGATTTTGTATTATGAAATTATAGTAAGTTCATTTAATTCATTCAAACACAACACCGATTCAGATTAATAGTGACAGGTCCATAGTGCTTTTAAAAGCCAGTATGCGTATCTTCAATCAAGATAGCATGAGTATGTACTTGTTAGTTGTTACGCTGCTGGAGAATAGTGGTAGGAAAGGCAGATAACAAAGATTTAGATTTCTGTACCATAAGGGCATGTAAAAGTCATTTGATGAAACAGGCAAGTCACATTTGCAAACAACAATACATACACAGAGATAAGAGGTATAATTTGGCTATGTACATCTTCAGCACTTTAGTTAATGCCAAAACACTACAACAAACAAGTACAATAGTACAAGCTGCTTGTATTGTACTTGGTAGTAAAAGGAACTCTAGCGTGGTGCAAGCCAGTATTGACACCATCATGTCTGAGACACAGAAACTAGCGCCACAGAAAGAAAATGTTGATACAAAGCATGATCGACAAGACAAGATAAATTGAAACCATTGACACCTACTTCGATGGTTCAGTTGTCATCTATGCCGGGGAATTTAGCAGCTCTCATTCAAGCGTTTTTTCAAAATCCAGGTCACACATTTGATTGCAAAACAATCTGTGGTGTCACTCAACAACTAGTGAATAGCATCCCAGACTTGGCCTTAGGAATGCACAATGACCCATTAGATTTTATACACAAACTAGTAGATTGGTTGAGTATGTGTGGTGTCCACACAGTTGTTCAAGCAAAACATACAGACATCTGTACATTCTGTGCCTGGACAGTTGAAAGCAATTCTTCTATTACTAATATTTTTGCATTACCGCTGCCAGGAAACGGTAATTTTTTTGCATTGACCGGAAACGGTAATTTTTTTGCATTGACCCCAGTAGAAGCTCTGCTGCTGTGAATTTTACACCTCTCCCGCTTAGCGGAGACTGGGGTGTGGTACAGGACATCTCCCTGAACACGTGGGTATGTCCAGATAGTTGCCTCGCGGAGCCGTCTTTTGTCCAGTGTCCATTCTGGGTCCGGAAACGGTACATTTTTTTGCATTGACCACAGTAGAAGCTCTGCTGCTGTGAATTTTACACCTCTCCCGCTTAGCGGAGACTGGGGTGTGGTACAGGACATCTCCCTGAACACGTGGGTATGTCCAGATAGTTGCCTCGCGGAGCCGTCTTTTGTCCAGTGTCCATTCTGGGTCCGGAAACGGTACATTTTTTTGCATTGACCACAGTAGAAGCTCTGCTGCTGTGAATTTTACACCTCTCCCGCTTAGCGGAGACTGGGGTGTGGTACAGGACATCTCCCTGAACACGTGGGTATGTCCAGATAGTTGCCTCGCGGAGCCGTCTTTTGTCCAGTGTCCATTCTGGGTCCGGAAACGGTATTTTTTTTGCATTGACCCCAGTAGAAGGGCTCCAGCTGTGAATTTTACACCTCTCCCGCTTAGCGGAGACTGGGGTGTGGTACAGGACATCTCCCTGAACACGTGGGTATGTCCAGATAGTTGCCTCGCGGAGCCGTCTTTTGTCCAGTGTCCATTCTGGGTCCGGAAACGGTACATTTTTTTGCATTGACCACAGTAGAAGCTCTGCTGCTGTGAATTTTACACCTCTCCCGCTTAGCGGAGACTGGGGTGTGGTACAGGACATCTCCCTGAACACGTGGGTATGTCCAGATAGTTGCCTCGCGGAGCCGTCTTTTGTCCAGTGTCCATTCTGGGTCCGGAAACGGTATTTTTTTTGCATTGACCCCAGTAGAAGGGCTCCAGCTGTGAATTTTACACCTCTCCCGCTTAGCGGAGACTGGGGTGTGGTACAGGACATCTCCCTGAACACGTGGGTATGTCCAGATAGTTGCCTCGCGGAGCCGTCTTTTGTCCAGTGTCCATTCTGGGTCCGGAAACGGTACATTTTTTTGCATTGACCACAGTAGAAGCTCTGCTGCTGTGAATTTTACACCTCTCCCGCTTAGCGGAGACTGGGGTGTGGTACAGGACATCTTCCTGAACACGTGGGTATGTCCAGATAGTTGCCTCGCGGAGCCGTCTTTTGTCCAGTGTCCATTCTGGGTCCGGAAACGGTATTTTTTTTGCATTGACCCCAGTAGAAGGGCTCCAGCTGTGAATTTTACACCTCTCCCGCTTAGCGGAGACTGTGGGGTGGTAGAGGACATCTCCCCGGACGCGTGGGTATGTCCAGATAGTTGCCTCGCGGAGCCGTCTTTTGTCCAGTGTCCATTCTGGGTCCGGAAACGGTATTTGTTTTTGCATTGACCACAGTAGAAGCTCTGCTGCTGTGAATTTTACACCTCTCCCGCTTAGCGGAGAGTGGGGTGTGGTAGAGGACATCTCCCCGGACGCGTGGGTATGTCCAGATAGTTGCCTCGCGGAGCCGTCTTTTGTCCAGTGTCCACTTTATGAAGTCCATGCACTCCAGTGAATAGCATTTATCCATTTAGATAACTTTATTATTATTATTATTATTATTTAATTACTTGTTTTTACACAGAAACATAATGTGTGTCTTATAGCATCATTTAAATGCTTAATTTGTAGTTTTAATGTGCAAATTAATTTTTTTTCCAATACTCTAGAGATACTCTTATTTTGAAGAGATCGTCCACCGGAAGCCTTAAATTAGCTCACTAGATTAGCTCACTAGACAGTGCCAGATGGGGCTAACGTTAACGAAGCTGTTTAATGAATATATGATCATAAATATGACTTTATTAACGTTTTGATACATCCTAGTGTCATGGTGTCAGACTGAGGCTACATGTGAGGACAGAGATGGAACTTTTAGGAGAAATTAATCTCCATCTGCGGATGTTTCTGTCTTCGATCCAGCTCTGAAATCACCAGGTACTAAAATTATGATTTAATTACACATGTTAATTACTCTGTTAATGATTCTCATTGAATTGCACATGTTTAAGGTAGGATAAGTGGGCCCCTATTGTAAACAAGTGTAATGCTTTATGTTGTCGTCCACAGTTACCAGGTTTTGTATTGAGTTGTGCTTTAAATGTACTGTGATTCTCCAATCTGTTAATAAATGCATCAACCAATCAATAAATCAAACCTGGCCCATCGACCCCATCCCATTGAAAGCGTTCTCAACAGGCAAATTAAGGGCCCCCCTACCTGGTCCCTCATCAAACCCTGTACACTCAAGACACACTCCATATATGGCCAGTACACGTGACCTCGCCCGGCAGTGGTGGATAAAATTATTCACATTTGAGTAAAAGTACAAAAGTAGTGACATAAAATGTACTTAAAGTACCAATAAGTAAAAGTAGGTTATACTCATTATGCAGAATGTCTCATTTCAAGTTTTCAAATATAAAAAATACTTTGAAAACAGCAGATCTACAAGCTCACAATGCAACACTTTGTGAGCTTGTAGATCTGCTACATTGAAATGTATATAAGGAAGTGTGATTTATTTTTGTATACTATATAGTCTTGATGAAAATGCTGCTATTTGTCTAAAAGTGACGGCAAATAATTGCTATTTGTTTAAACAAAAGCTTTATACCCTGTATATGTTAACACATATAACCATGCAATGGGACATGTTTACACCAGTAAGACGCGCAAACGCGGGAAGCGAACGCAGCTGAGACCCTGCAGATCATGTCTGTCTGTCTGTCTGTGTGTCTGTCCCGCTGTTACTGTATATGTGGACCTGGCCCCTTTTGTGCCCATATATGGAGCTGAGTGATTGCTGATGTAACACACTCCATATTTGGACGTATAGCGGGACAGACACACAGACAGACAGACACACAGACAGACATGATCTGCTAGGTCTCATAGTAAGTGCTCACTGCGTTCGCAAAAATGCTGCTGTACCCTCCAACTGTATATACTTTATACCCTGTATATGTTAACACATATAACCATGCAATGGGACATGTTTACAAAATGCTGCTGTACCCTCCAACTGTATATACTTTATACCCTGTATATGTTAACACATATAACCATGCAATGGGACATGTTTACAAAATGCTGCTGTACCCTCCAACTGTATATACTTTCTCCATTTTCAACTGGGTTTTTTTTAACTATATTTTGACACTTGCTTTGGCAATGTAAAGATATGTTTTTCATGCCAATAAAGCTCCTTAGAATATAATTGAATTGTATATAGGGCTGAAGTGGTTTATGTACGTTTTGTAGTAACAATCAAAATATACAAAGTAACTAGTAACTAATGTTTTCAAATAATTGTACTGGAGTAAAAGTACAATATTTGCCTCTGAGATGTAGTGGAGTAGAAGTAACTTCAAGTAAGAGTTTTTCAAAAAAACTAAATCTACTTAGGCCTAAAATAGCAATTATTTCCCCACACCATTTTATAGATTGTTAATTAATTATTGCATATAATTATTCATTATAATTGCATATTCAGGAAGTGCTCTGTGAAAAGATAAGTCGCCCAATTGACACGTCATTACCTAAATAAGTTAAGCGTTATTCATAGTCTAATATTTTCGGTGGTGAGGTGACCACCGAACTACAACATGACGTCACTGAGGTGACCACCGAACTACAACATGACGTCACAGAGCCGCAGTGAAGAGCAAACCACCGCTCTCCCCAGCCCTTCTCTCTGTTTTTACTCGCCACCGCTCCACGTTATTACAGCTCCGGTGGTCACCTCACCAGAATATGAATAGGCCTTTACTCCTTCCTTATCAGTAGTCTGTTATTGTTGAAAAGAACGGTCAAAATGACCTCTCAGACCTTCTAGTGTTAAGTGTCTCTCTTTGTAATTATCTCCACCAGGCCGAAGGCATGGGGAGAGAGTATGTTTTGCACTCTGTTCGTGTGTGTGTGTGTGTGTGTGTGAGTCAGTTATTTAAATTGCAGTGCAATTGCAGTATTACTCAAAATGTTACGTATATATTCTTGGGGTCCTTGATGTGAAATAGTTTGAGCACCACTGACGGAAACATTTTTTTGAATCGGCCTCAGGTCAAAATGGATTAATGCGTAGGATACTAGGATGTCCCTTTTCTGTTCTAGGATGCGTTGGAACTGCTGGAGAGAGAGAGAGAGCGTCTAAGCCGGGGGGAAGGTGTAGACTCCGCTGAGCGATCTGCTCACCAGAAAGATGGAGGTAGTTCTGCGGCTCTGCCCAACAGCAACCGCCACGCTGCAGCCATGCAGGCTTTGAGCGCCAGTCCCCAGTTCAACAAGACCACAGCGCTGGAGGTACACGCACACACACACACATACACACATGCACACCCACCCACACACACACACACACGCACACACAGTGGTGTCATGCTCGTAGAACGCAGTACCACGCCGTGGTGCCAGTCATTTCTTGACGTGCACACGCAGGGACAGAACGAAACGGTGCTGCGTGCACGCTAGAACACGTCCCCCTAAATTCAAGAGAAGACTCACCTAATCAACCTCACAAAGTACCCAGTGGTACACACACACACACACACACACACTCTCAAAGATGGCCTACAGTATAAGTTAGACCGTCAGAGTTCAAAGTTTGAATGAATGTAGAATTATTTGTAGGATTTAATATCCATACAGATGTAAGGGCACTTACATCTGGGAGATGTGAGGGTACCTACCCTAGGGGACACGGGGAGAACATGTGAGGGTACCTACCCTAGGGGACACGGGGAGAACATGTGAGGGTACCTACCCTAGGGGACACAGGGAGAACATGTGAGGGTACCTATACCCTAGGGGACACGGGGAGAACATGTGAGGGTACCTACCCTAGGGGACAGGGGAAGAACATGTGAGGGTACCTACCCTAGGGGACACGGGGAGAACATGTGAGGGTACCTACCCTAGGGGACACGGGGAGAACATGTGAGGGTACCTACCCTAGGGGACACGGGGAGAACATGTGAGGGTACCTACCCTAGGGGACACGGGGAGAACATGCAAACTCCACACAGAAAGGCCCTTTCGCCAACCCCACCTCGTGTATGGGCACTGATGACGGAGGAGGGAACACGCCCCCAGCGTGAATCGAACCCAGGACCTTCTAACTGTGAGGCGACAGCACTACTCTATTTAAATATATTTTACGTGTCCGTGTGCCAGTGATCTCCCCTGTGCCAATGTTGGTACCCGTGCCTAAGGTTGTCTACCCCTGCGCTAGAGAGAGAGTAGCTTTTTTTTAGAGAGGATAAACCCCTTAATATATAAACCATCAAATGATAATGCTGTGTCTATGTAACTCAATGGGTCAAACATGAAAGTAATCCTTTGTCTGAGTTGGTCCATGAAAAACAAACATTTAATGTATTCATTTCTAAATGTCATGAATAGGTGCAGGAAAAGGAAGCTGGAGCCCTGGCTGGCTGGCGTGGCGTGGCTAGTCAAGATGCAGAGTGAACTGAATGCTACCGCTGCCTCTCTGGGAGCGGACTTCAGGTCTGGTGCCAAGTTTATATTGTTCTTCTCCCAGAAACCACACCTTCACCCTCTACAATACTCTTTAATAGGACAGTTTACATATTGTTCTTCTCCCAGAAACCACACCTTCACCCTCTACAATACTCTTTAATGGGACAGTTTACATATTGTTCTTCTCCCAGAAACCACACCTTCACCCTCTACAATACTCTTTAATGGGACAGTTTACATATTGTTCTTCTCCCAGAAACCACACCTTCACCCTCTACAATACTCTTTAATAGGACAGTTTACATATTGTTCTTCTCCCAGAAACCACACCCTCTACTCAAAGTGACGTCAGACTTCGGTGCTCTATGAGGAGAACATACAGTCTTCATCATGGCCCCTGAAGAGCCCCAGGAACCTGATGGATCAGAGTGCCCTGTCCACTACAGGTAAGATGCACGCACGCACACAGCGCCCTCGTTTTTGCGACATGAACAACTGCAATACGATCTTGAAACCATGGTTACAGGAAAGAAAAAAAATCCCTCGCTTGCCTTGCCCCTTTCTCACACACACACACACACACACACACACACACACACACACACACACACACACACAGACACACGCACGCACACGCAACTTGCAACTTGTTGTATCTTAAATAAATAAACCTGCATGAATTAAATAAAGCTGTCTGTTTCTCCTCTCGCTTCGCTTCCCTTGCTGTCCGCCTCACCCCCCGCACGCACGCACATATCGCAATTTGCAAGCAACTTTCACTGTGTTGTTAGTTGTATATTAAATTATTAAAGTATTTTTAATTTAATATGCAACAAGATATATTAGTGAATGAAAACCTGAACCTGTGAACCATGAATTAAATAACAAATAGGCACACACACGCTGCTGTTTTGCATAGGTGCTCTGATCCTGTCCTGTCTGTCTGTCTCTCTCTCACTGTAGTCCGTCCGTGACCAACTGACCATGCACGTTCGATATTCGCTGCAGCGGCTGGGCTGTCAACTGTCATTATATGAAGTGCAGCCAAAACCGTATATAGCCTCATGTGGCTGGCAGCCTGGCACTGGTGGTGGTGGGCTGGCTGGGTAGCCTATACCTATATCTCCGATGCAGTTCCCACTTGCGCTGGCAGCCTGGCACGGTACATTTGGCATTCGAGCGACACGTCAGGTTTATTAGATTGCACATACCGTAACTCCAGAAAGACATCGGCCTGCTGTAGATTAGGCTACAGTATAGGCTACCCACGTTGGGACTCTCCGGAGCTATGTGCCCTCTCCCTACGCTCATTCTGTAGCTCCGAGCTCATCTCGGAGCTACAGAATGAGCGTAGGGAGAGGGCACATATGGGGCTAACAGTAAGCCAACACGCTTTACATGCTAAATGTAGTATCCAGGCATAGCCCCAATATGTTTCCTCGGTCCCTACCCTCATTCTGTAGCTCCGAGCTCATCTCAACATTGAATTTACAATCTGCTTGTATTAAACAATGCTAAACTCCCCAACGTTGCAGCTGTAGGGCAAGCTTGAATTATAGCCTCTCAATCTGCAAAGCATTTGTTTCATAAAAATACACCGTAGACGTTTTGTAAGTGGCGTTGAGCTACTTTCTGTTTGGAAGCGCTTGTTTTTAATTAATGGGTAGTGCTGCTGCCTCCTGCATTGTGACAATTCGAATATGTCATATGCATAATATGCTAATACAAAAACAGCTTAAAAATAACCGCAAATTTTTCGGTTGCAAACAGAACATCATGGCTGGGCAGGCAAGGCGGCAGAGATGGACCCCAGAGATGGAACGGGTGTTTGCAGAGGCCATGGATATGCCACATGGTAAGTGTTATAGGTGTGTCATCTCTATTCTGTGTTTATTTGTGTGCCACTGGCCATGTGCTTAACCACTTAAAAACTACTTAAAAGCCCCATTTTATCAGCATCATCAGCTATTTGAAACTAGCCGATCTACAAGCTTATACAATTTGGCACATTGTAAGCTTGTTGTAGGCTTGTAGTTCCAACATTTTGAAGGATTTTGATCAAATCCAATTGTTCTGCAAAATAATCACACCCGTGTGAAGTGAGGGGTGCTCTTATCAGACCTGCCTCAAAAAAGTAATAAATCATTCACCTGAATGCTGCTAATAGTTGGTGGTACTATTACTTTGTTTAGGGATGTTCAGCAATACAAATGCAATGCATGTGTACACAGCGCATAACCCAAAGTCTGCAAATACTATGAGTGTGCATGGTATGTATGTATATGGTATGGACTAGTAATAATAATGAATACCGGTACGTGTTTTTCTACTTTTTCAGAATTCCGAAAATGTCGACCCAACATCAAACATCATGTTTTGTAACCAAACATGAACGCTGTATGTGTCTCTGACCAGGTCCAATCAGAGGCAGCCAAACGTTAAAACGCTGTATGTGTCTCTGACCAGCTGCCAGGGGCAGGTGGGCAACCCTTAGTGTTTTATTTAGCTGCCAGGGGCAGGTGAGCGACCCTTAGTGTTTTATTTAGCACCATGGGGCAGGTGGGCAACCCTTAGTGTTTTATCTAGCACCATGGGGCAGGTGGGCAACCCTTAGTGTTTTATTTAGCTGCCAGTACAGGTGGGAAACCCTTAGTGTTTTATTTAGCTGCCAGGGGCAGGTGGGCACCCCTTAGTGTTTTATTTAGCTGCCAGTACAGGTGGGAAACCATTAGTGTTTTATGTAGCTGCCAGTACAGGTGGGAAACCATTAGTGTTTTATGTAGCTGCCAGGGGCAGGTGGGCACCCCTTAGTGTTTTATTTAGCTGCCAGTACAGGTGGGAAACCATTAGTGTTTTATGTAGCTGCCAGTACAGGTGGGAAACCATTAGTGTTTTATTTAGCTGCCAGGGGCAGGTGGGCACCCCTTAGTGTTTTATTTAGCTGCCAGTACAGGTGGGAAACCATTAGTGTTTTATGTAGCTGCCAGTACAGGTGGGAAACCATTAGTGTTTTATTTAGCTGCCAGGGGCAGGTGGGCACCCCTTAGTGTTTTATGTAGCTGCCAGGGGCAGGTGGGCAACCCTTAGTGTTTTATTTAGCTGCCAGTACAGGTGGGAAACCATTAGTGTTTTATTTACTGCCAGGGGCAGGTGGGCAACCCTTAGTGTTTTATTTAGCTGCCAGGGGCAGGTGGGCAACCCTTAGTGTTTTATTTAGCTGCCAGGGGCAGGTGGGCAACCCTTAGTGTTTTATTTAGCTGCCAGCAGAGTCGTAAGCCAACACAAAGTGACTTGATTTACTGTCATTTCTCCCAAAGAGAGGCTAAAAGTCAGCTGTGGTCTACTACTATACTACTATTACTTTAACAGCTGATCTGTTTGGTCTGTGTGTGTCTGTTAGCATGCAGGTGGATCCCTGAGGTGAGCAGTACAGGATCCCTGAGGTGAGCAGAGGTCCAGACGGGTCACTGGTGGATTGGGTTTCTGACCTGTCCACAGCCCTCCTATGAGACACAGACTTAGGTTAAGCAAGAACAAAAAAGCATGGGAATACATCACATAAAAAGCATTTACCATGAAACATGCGTAAGCTAAGAACGTAACAGTGGAATATCTATATAATGAAACTATACATATAAACTATACATATGTGAGCTTAGTTTTGATTCAGTTTTCCTCAGTGAAGAACAGTAGTCAACATACGTTGACTACGTTTTTTGCAAATGTGTAAAATAGGTGTGATGGAAGATGGAGGAATGCACATTATTAATAAAAGTGTTCGGGCGAGTTTTGTAACCAAACATGAACGCTGTATGTGTCTCTGACCAGGTCCAATCAGAGGCAGCCAAACGTTAAAACGCTGTATGTGTCTCTGAACAGGTCCAATCAGAAGCAGCCAAACGTTAAACCGCTGTATGTGTCTCTGAACAGGTCCAATCAGAGGCAGCCAAACGTTAAAACGCTGTATGTGTCTCTGACCAGGTCCTATCGGCAGCAGCGGCCGCTGGGGTGTCGGTGGCGTTCGGAGCAGTTCAATACAGCATCCTATTGGAGGACAGTGCTGGAGAGGTGGGTTCAATACAGTATCCTATTGGAGGACAGTGTGGGAGAGGTGCCGCGCTACGAGCTTGTAGGTTTGCTATTTTTTTTTAATCGTTAAAATGTGCCTCAAATCTTTGAATATATATTCTTTCAGAGTGAACGTTTTTAACTCAAATCTTTGCTTCTGGGGGGGGGTCTCTGGAACAACACATTTTCAGATGGGGGTCGGTGGCATATTACATATCATTTCTGGGGTGAAATATTGAGAACCACTGATATAGAAACACAAGGTTTTTCAGAAAATGTGGCTGTGTTAGTAAGTGGCTTTGGGCTTATATTTCTTGTATAATATTTTTCATTCCTTCCTAATGCTGTTTAAAACTCTGAAACATTGAAACACATTTTCATTTCAAGGACCCCCAAATATGTATGTATTTGGACCCCCCCCCCCCCCGTTGTCCCAGGGACCCCCGTGCCACATTTGTGATACAATGTTTCAAAAATATTCTACATTTGTTCGCTAGTTCGAAAATCTTGGAGTTGCAACTAAGTTACCGTTGTAACGTGCAACTTGCACACAAGTAAATGTACTTTTTCCCGCAATTCACATTATTTAATATCATCATAAAGAATGAATCAATATCATAATAACAATAAATCCTATACAAATTAATTTGTTCGCTAGTTCGAAAATCTTGCCGTTGCCAAAGTTACCAACTTGCACACAAGTTAATTTAGTTTTCTCCACAATTCACATTATTTAGTTCCTTTTGAACTGCAGCCTTTACAGTCTTCACTAACTCTGGACTGGTGGTCCCAATAGAGCACCGAAGTCTGACGTCACTTTCAGTAGAGGGCGTCAGTCCCCAGGTTCATGGATTTGTTTAGTTGCATTGAAATCCCCATTAAGGCGATTTTAGATCGCCTCATATAACAACTGTGTTTGAAAAATAAACATGTCACCCCGGCCGCTTCACTCATATGGATATGAAGAATCAACTGACTGAGAGAAAACGCTAATGTTACTGCTGCTGAATTAGTTAGATTTTCGCTAGAAGCAGACTGTATCATATATGAGTGACTGACTGTTGCAAACTATACAGAGACACCTCCCTGACAATATAACGATACAGAGGGACCGTACCTATGTTCCATCGGGTCCGCGTCAATATGCCGACGGTCCGATCGACAACCTACCTCAAACCCTCACCCTAACCCTAACCTCCCCCGGGGCAGACACCTAAACCTAACCACCCACCCCCTCCCGACGCCCAGCGCACCTCGGACCAATGCTCCTTCTGAGGGAACATAGGGCTGAGGGAACATAGGTATGACCCCGATACGGAGACACCTCCCTGACAATATAACGATACAGAGACACCTCCCTAACAATATAACGATACATAGACACCTCCCTAACAATATAACGATACAGAGACACCTCCCTAACAATATAACGATACATAGACACCTCCCTAACAATATAACGATACAGAGACACCTCCCTAACAATATAACGATACAGAGACACCTCCCTAACAATATAACGATACAGAGACACCTCCCTAACAATATAACGATACAGAGACACCTCCCTAACAATATAACGATACATAGACACCTCCCTAACAATATAACGATACAGAGACACCTCCCTAACAATATAACGATACAGAGACACCTCCCTAACAATATAACGATACAGAGACACCTCCCTAACAATATAACGATACAGAGACACCTCCCTAACAATATAACGATACAGAGACACCTCCCTGACAATATAACGATACAGAGACACCTCCCTAACAATAACGCTGAGACAGCTTGTTTATTTTTGGACCACAACGCTTATAGTAGACGATATTAAGATCACCCCATGTTATTCTCCATAGATAAATTACTTCCGCGAACCAGGGGAATCGTCGGGATGAGCGAGTTACGTCAGGACTTCGGTGCTCTATTAGTTCTACTGGACTTCTGGGGAAGGACTAGACTAGTAGGTTTATAATGTTTAACCCATTTAGACCTGAGACCGATTCTAAAAAACAGTTTTCTGAAATACCTCATGTTTCTATATCAGTGGTGCTCAATATTTCATGTCAAGGACATTATCTGTAATTGGTCGCCGACCCCCATCTGAAAACATGTTGTTCCAGGAACCCCCCCAGAAGCAAAGATTTGAGTTAAAAACTTTCACTCAAAGAATATATATTCAATGATTTGAGGCACATTTTCACGATTTTTCAAAAATAGTAGACCTACAAGTTTATAGTGCGGCACTCGGTGCCGTGCTATGAGCTTGTAGATCTGCTATTTTTCAATAGCTAAAGTATAACGTAATGCTAAAACACCAAAAGGGGGTCCCGCCCAAAATGGGTTAAAATACTGATAACAACACTTGATCCAGTTTCATATAAAAATCACATTTTGGCTACCGGTTTATGGTTTTAAAAATCACACCGAATAAACATAGCCTATTGCACTTGACAAATATGTGACTCTTTATGATACAGAGACAGTCATATCGGGAAGACTTAACAGGAGAGAAGAAACACTGATTTATTTATTTATTTTTTAATCCAAAATGAGTTAATAGCACAGGCAGACTCTTCACATACTAGAGCATGTCTGGAATAAATGTTAGAGCTGAAATTGAACTGTAAATATGAAATAAATGCTTAAACATGTAGCTAGGTGTAATGTTAGAGACCACAGAAGACATGTAAATATGAAATAAATGCTTAAACATGTAGCTATAGGTGTAATGTTAGAGACCACAGAAGACATGTTGTAAATATGAAATAAATGCTTAAACATGTAGCTAGGTGTAATGTTAGAGACCACAGAAGACATGTAAATATGAAATAAATGCTTAAACATGTAGCTAGGTGTAATGTTAGAGACCACAGAAGACATGTTGTAAATATGAAATAAATGCTTAAACGTGTAGCTAGGTGTAATGTTAGAGACCACAGAAGACATGTAAATATGAAATAAATGCTTAAACATGTAGCTAGGTGTAATGTTAGAGACCACAGAAGTGAACCTTTCAAGCCTGTTTTCTCAACTCGCTGTTTCTCTGCTAGACATTATATTACTCTATAAGCCAAATCTCCTAAACTGGTGGGTCAAACTGAACCACCAATAATGTCAATTTGAAGCTATGATTCCCTGCTTTCACATGACATTAATTAAAAAACGAAAAATAAAAATAAATGTCAATGACTTAGCCTCGGTCAGATGCGGTCACATATTTTAAGAATACAAAACCGTTCTCACATCTATAATCTGTAGTGCAATGAATGAATGGCTTTGTGTGAGAGTTGGCACAAGTCAGGTTGGTAGCTGCAGGTTGCAATACTCAAAAAGGCCACAAGGTGGTGATCTATGACTGTGTATCACATGAAGAGAAAACAGCCTGAGTGCTTAGTTGAATGGAACCAGCAGCACATTTTCATTTTGGTTTTAGTCATTAGTCACATTTTACCTGGAATGTTTTATTGTCTAGTTTTAGTTGACTAAATGTCATAAGAACTATGATCGACTAAATCTACAGTTGATTTAGTCAACTAAAATGTATTTTGGCGTGCCTTGACGCCGTCGTAATGACTGCTGATGCGTTGTGAGCTTGTAGATCTGCTATTTTCAGCATGCAACCAAGTCTAAAATGACTTACACTGGATCCCTTGTCCACTAGTCCCTTCCTTTCATTTTAGTCTAGTTTTCATCTGTTGACGCAATTGTCAAACATTTAGTCTTAGTTTTAGTCATCATAGCTTAGCTTTAATTTAGTTTCCATTTGGCTTTCCTCAGTGAAAAAAGGTAGTCGAGAAACATTTTTCGTCTTAGTTTTAGTCGCCGAAAACAACACTGAATGGAACACGTGCATCCTCCACACCTGCAAAATGTTTTACGCTAAATTAACCCATTCTAGACGGGAACCCCTTTTGGTGTTTTAACGAAGCATTATGTTATACTTCAGCTATTGAAAAATAGCAGATCTACAAGCTCATAGCGCGCCACTCGGTGACGCGCTATGAGCTTTGTAGATCTGCTATTTTTGAAAAATCAAAGAACGACTGACATAGAAACATAGCTTTTTCAGAAAACTGTCAGGATGTAGAACATTTATAGAATCTGATCTCAGGTCAGAATGAAAACTGTCAGGATGTAGAAGAACATTTATAGAACCTGTTCTCAGGTCAGAATGAAAACTGTCAGGATGTAGAAGAACATTTATAGAATCTGTTCTCAGCCCTAAATTAACTGGTTGACATTTCACTTCCTTCCATCTTTCTGTTGTGGTTTGTCAAAGTATCGTTCAAAAGAATGTTATCTACGATGGACATTGTATTGTCTTTTATCGAATGGCATCTCTTCCAGAAATAATTTCCAATGCTCTCTTCTCGTCTCATGCCTCTGTTGTGACCTTTGACCTGCTCAGATAATTATGTGACCAGATTTGAAAAAACAGCATTTAATTTATGTTTTAATCCAAAATGAGTTAATAGCACAGGCAGACTCTTCACATACCATATCAGAGGTGGGCAACTTTGACGATGGAGAAGGCCACTATAGTTCCACACTCACTCCAGAGGGCCACTATAGTTCCAAACTCACTCCAGAGGGCCACTATAGTTCCACACTCACTCCAGAGGGCCACTATAGTTCCACACTCACTCCAGAGGGCCACTATAGTTCCACACTCACTCCAGAGGGCCACATTGCATATTACTTTCATAGCAAAAATAGCAGATCTACAACCTTGTAGATCAGCTATTTTATTTGTGCTATATTTGAATTTAAATCCTGAATATTTCTTTGGCGATTTTTTTAAATTGCAATCCTGAAAAGTTACATTTTAATTTAATTTCAAATGCCTTCAATTATAGTTATGTTAACTTTAAGAACTAAATACACATACATCGGACATAAAAAAGGTCAATAACAATTTTATGCTATTCATTAAGCTACTAATTTAGACTGAAGTAATTAAACTCCGATATTAACCTGAGGGCCACACATGTGTTTAATGCGTTTAATTAGCCGTTTTAAAATAATTAAAAAGAAACGGCAGATTTTTCCGGGACCTGATGACGAGGCCGTCGCGTTATGACGACGAAACCTGGAAATCAAGTCATCATCTGGGCTGCTGCTAGGGCTTTGCTCTTTGTCTGTGACCCGGATCAAGGAAGTGGCTTTTTTTTATCGGCTCAATAACCGATGCGGGCAGTGTTTAGTGTTTACTAGCGGTTTTTCACATATCTAAAGCGCAAATTCTTTCAGCGTTATGCTGCAAAGGTAATGAAACAATCTCGCCAGCGTAGAATATTTGATTAACCCATTTTGGGCGGGAACCCATTTTGGTGTCAGGATGTAGAAGAAGACATTTTTAGAATCTGATCTCAGGTCAGAACGGGTTAAAATGTGGGTAAAGTGTTTTATGGAGTCAAACTGTGAAGATGAATATCCTTAAATAAAGGTCATTATTGAACCCTGTCTTTTCCTCCTCAGGTGAGGTGAATATCCTTAAATAAAGGTATATAATAAGGTACCAGTATTGAACACACAGGATGTGACTTTGTTTGATACTCAACAGAACATCATGGCTGGGAGGGCAAAACGCCTGTTCTGGACCGAAGAGATGGAGCGCGTATTTGAGGAGGCCATGGATATGACCCATGGTAAGTGTTATAGGCCTGCTGTGTGTCATCTCTATTCTGTGTTTATTTGTGTGCCACTGGCCATGTGCTTAACCACTTAAAAACCACTTAAAAGCCCCATTTTATCAGCATCATCAGCTATTTGAAACTAGCCGATCTACAAGCTTATACAATTTGGCACATTGTAAGCTTGTTGTAGGCTTGTAGTTCCAACATTTTGAAGGATTTTGATCAAATCCAATTGTTCTGCAAAATAATCACACCCGTGTGAAGTGAGGGGCGCTCTTATCAGACCTGCCTCAAAAAAGTAATAAATCATTCACTCATCATTCCTCGTAGTATATCATAAGATTTTCTTGCTCCTCATCTGTGAAAGCCGCAGCTCTCCCTGCATATTTGCTCGCCTCGCTCATGATTGGTCTCGCTCAAGAAATCTATGATCGGCATCATGGCTTTTCAAGGAATGCGTGCACGCGCTTGTAAGCGAGGCTTGCTGAGCCCGGCTCGCCAAATCCGCCAATTCTGAGCCTCGCTTGGCTTTAGTGGAACGGAATAAACCAGGCTGTAAAGACCAGTATTTAAAAAGCCTCGCTTTGGCCTATATCCTGGATTAGTTAATCCAAGATTTGTGAAATAGGCCCCAGGTGAATAATAAACTTAATAATAATAATAACAAGAAAAGTTCCCTACTTTCAAAGACCTTACCTGCAGTGGCCATTTGATTGGTGATCTGCACTGATATTTGCCAATTACCCACTTTACACACACGCAAGCACGCACGCACACACACGCGTGTGCCCAGCTGCACACACACTCACACACACACACACACACACACACACACGCAAGCTTCTTTGACATGGGGGTGATTTGCTTGATTAAAACCACTACAGAAAATGAATCCACTCCACCAAAGAAATGCAAATACACAATGCAATATCCAGTCATGTAGGGCAGAAGGAACACACACACACCTACGAACACACACTACCATTCTACAATCTGCACTGATGAATATTTCATCTTATGAGGAACATGAAATGTTTTCGGACTATATGAATGTTCAAGGCAAACTTGGCCAGTGAAATGCCTTATATCCAGATCCCCCCCAAAGAATACTAGACTGGCCAATTTTCATTCAGTACACAGCAGATCACATCTGCGCTCTGTTAATGTGTGCTAAAGGGGCCTGCATCCTCCTTAACCCATTTTGGACTGAGGTCGATTAAGAAAAAGGCTTCTAAATCCTAACATTTTTCTGAAAAACCCATGTTTCTCTGTCAGTGGTGCTCAACCTTTTTCATGTCAAGGACCCCCAGAATTATCTCTATTGGGCCACGGACCCCCATCTCAAAAGATGTAGTTCCAGGGACCCCCAGAAGAAAATATTTTAGTTAAAAATGTTTGCTTGGAAATATATATTCAAAGATTTGCACCACATTTTAGCTCGTAGCGCGCCACTCTGTCTCGGTGGAGCGCTATGAGCTTGTAGATCTGCTATTTTTCAATAGCTAAAGCATAACATAATGCTAACACCAAAAGGGGTTCCCGCCCAGAATGGATTAAGTGACAACAACAGACAGTGTAATGCTTTGTTGGCTGTAAGGTTGATGTGTGGCTTGAGATGCTTCTATAGTAGGGCTTATCTCCCTTCAAGTGTTTTCAACCCTGATGTGTAATCCACTTTGTACTCTTTGGTTTAATTGTTTTTTTCCTTTTCTGGTAATGAAGATAACAAATCACTTGCAGGTCGTTCGCACGAAGGCGCGAAGACTTCAGGCCGCAGTTGAGGTACGTTTGGCTTTGCCCAGTTTGCAGGGGGGGTGGTCCTTTAACCTGAATATTGTCACTGTCAGACATGAACCTTGTCTAAAAGTATTACTTTTAAGACATAAAAGAATGTGTGTTCCAATGGATCCAGTCTAGCTACTGTATTATCACGGTATTTCACACACATTATAAATAACAATTTGCTCCGCCACGTAATAACGCGCGCTCATGTGTGCGTCCTCACAAACGGTAAAATAGCCGATAGGGCTGTCAGTTCACGTTTTTAACTCAAATCTTTGCTTCTGGGGGTCCCTGGAACATCGTTTTAGATGGGGGGGGGGGGGGGGGACAACAACATGTATAGTTTCAGATGGGGGGTACCTGGAACAACATGTATAGTTTCAGATGGGGGGTACCTGGAACAACATAGCCCAGATAACCCTAACCCCAGATGACCCTAACCCTAGATAACCCTACATGAGATGGTGGACACAGCGGACGCCACGCTGGACGAGGCAGAGGCAGAGGTGGAAGAGATGGCCGAGGAGCGAGCTGAGAGCCTCCAGGCAGAGGTGGAAGGCCTGAAGGAGAAGGTGATTTTCTTTGTTTTAAGGGTGACTGTCAGTCTGTGGTAGAATTGCAATATTACATTCGAGGGTGTGGGTTAACGTGATTATACTTTTACTTTTTTTTTTTTAACTCTTTATTTTAGGATTTTTTAATATGCAAGACAAACAAAAAAGACAAACAATACAAGACATACAATAGGACAGAAACATCAACAGTAAATAAAAATAAAAATAAACTGGGTAAAAACAAAATACAAAAAAAAACAAGAGGTCATGGGATGTACAACAGCAGCAATATATTACAATGTACAGCAGCAGCAATATAATACATATTATAGATTTTTGGGTTCCTTACATTAAATGACAACCGGAAAGACACCACCCATATTCACTCCACATCCACCCCCAGCTAAGTACTCTGTCCATTTCTCCCATCTTCTTTCACCCAGCTCTTTTTGCAGTCTTAACGAATAGGTCATCTGTTCTAGGTGATGCAGTTGTTTCACAATGTTGATAAAAAGGTCGGCAGTAGGACAGTTCTTTTGTAACCAGTTTCTTGTAATAGATTTTTTACTTGCTACAAGTAGAATCTTAAGTACCGGTAAGTAGGAGTCATCCCGGTTTAGCCCATCTGGGAGTTATCCTAGGTACAAAGATGTGAATGAATCATCTATTCTAAAACCCATAATGTTTGAGATAAGTGTGGTCACTTCCTTCCAAAATGGCTGAATTACAGGACAAGACCAAAAGACATGTGCATGATCAACCACTGTATCTCCACATTCTCTCCAACAGTCCATATGGTTGCCAGTCTGTTTGGACTTCTGTTTTGGAGTAATAAAGAAGCGAATCTGGTTTTTCCAACAAAAGTCTCGCCAAGTCAAGGAATTAGTGGTCGTTGATTGCTTTTCTTATATATTCATCCATACTTATTCACTTATATCAATTCCCAACTCTTTTTCCCATCGCTCTTTCACATATATCGTAGAGTCCTTTTTCAAGTCCATTATATAGTTTACTCACAAGACCCCTGTTTAATACCTGGAGTAGACCCTTTTACCTTTTTACTAAAACAATCCCTTACTTGTAAGTATCTGAAGAAGTCCTGGTTAGCCAACCCATATTTCTGCTTTAGGTTTTCAAAACTGTCAATATTTCCATTTTTAATCATAGTACATATAGAAGTGATGCCATTGTGGTGCCATTGTTTATACCTATTGTCTAATACTGCTGGTATGAAGTCAGGGTCATATGCTGGCCAACTTAAAAGTTTTGCCTCCCTCTGAAGCTGGAAGCGTTTAACAACTTCCAGCCATATTTTGAACGATAAATTTACCCACTGACTCCTTGTCTGAAACATTCCTTTCTCTCTGTCAGTGCAACCTAATAGTGACTGTATTGGTACATCCATCAGGGATAACTCTATGCTTTTCCATTTTGCAATGTAGGGTCGGTTACACCAATATACCAAGGGCTGGATTTTGAAGGTGCGTTTTACCATGTGGTAATACATAAATTGGCCTCGCTCTGCGCACAATCGTATTATGAAAGCCTTATCGTCCCGTGTTGAACGCACACACATATGGAATACGACGTTGCTGAATATTTTAGCATTGTGGGAGTGTCCATATGTTAATTATTTTCGCTTTGCGCAATTTGCTATTAAGCCCCTTGACCTGCGCATAACGATTAGACGTGGGTCTAGGCACCTCATAAACGCAAAAGCAGATAAAAGCACTGTTTGATTTTACACTTGAGCGGCTCTGGGACGCTGCTGGAGTGTTGCCAAGTCTGTTTATTATAAGCGGCTTCTTTTTCTGTAAAGTTGCTTGTAAATATTGGTAGTTGTGGTTGCTTTTCTTGTTTCTAAAGGTTTCTCTCCTAATGTTGTTTAAACCAGTGATCCTCACACAGCACATTCCCATGT
Organism: Protomyctophum bolini; assembly: GCF_963924005.1. Classification (NCBI taxonomy): domain Eukaryota; kingdom Metazoa; phylum Chordata; class Actinopteri; order Myctophiformes; family Myctophidae; genus Protomyctophum; species Protomyctophum bolini. Next base: position 245,197 of record NW_027666171.1, read on the forward strand.
CAGGCATCCCCAGATGAATGCATTTGCCCAACTAAGGACGGCTAATACAAAAATGTAATTACATTTTGAAAATAGCAGATCTACCAGCTCACAATGCATCACATTCATTCATTAAAACTATGAACTCTGACTGCAGGCGGATATATAATGATCATTATAACAATGTGCAAGAAAATATTTAAAAAGATGTAAGAACTTTATATTTGTGGACAATCAAAATATGTTTTTTATTTTAATGTGGTGTCATTAAAATTAATCTGGATATGGCAGACTCAATATCTAGAAAATAAAAACATGGCACTTCATTTAAAATAGGTTACAGACCCCTGTTATATGCGCTTATTTTGGGATTATTTTTATAGACCTATTTACTTGTTTCTCTGAGACATGGCAACAGCGTCTTTTTATTGCGTCATTTTATTGGGAATGTTGAGATTAGAAACGGCCATAATTCTTTCATTTCTCAACCTTAAAAAAAAACAAAAACATATGCATAATCCTTGGGAAGTTTGCTTTCATACGCTGTATCACACTTGATTCAAGTCTTCTTCAATAAAATGCTACGAGCGAAGACCATACCATCACGGGACCATACCGCATCACGGGCATACGCACCAGGCATTCAACTCATTACTCATTTCAAATATAATATAATTATAATTTAAATTAAAATATAATTTTACTGGTGTTTCTCAATAGAAACAACTTATTTTGAGGCATGAAGGTGACAGCATGCAGTGCAATAGGAATAATTAACCCAAATGTGACAAAGTCATATATGTCAATATTGTCATGTCTTCTATGGTGCCAGCCTGAAGAAATGTAATAATAACGATCCCCAAAGTGCGCATTCCGTATGTGACATCAGCTGACTGGTAAAGAAAATAGTACGGACATGTTGATTGGGTAACTCTCAAACACGCCTTAAACACTCCCATGACTAATTCAAGGCCGTTTTGCGCACTCCACGGGGTGTCGAAAGCGCTTCTTAACATGCTTAAAATTGCAATATGACATACCTCACGCCCCCAGCTCATATTACTGTAATAGGTAAAACGCACCTTCAAAATCTAGCCCCAAGGGTCTTAGCTGAGCTGCTAGATAATAGTCCCTTAAAGATGGGAGAGACATGCCTCCTCTCTCTCGGAGCAGTTGTAGGGTAGAAAATTTCACCCTTGGCCTTTTTTTTTTATCCCAAATAAAACGTGAGATATGTTTATTCCATTTCCTGAATTGTTTTAAAGGTATTTCTACTGGCAGTGACAAAAAAAGGCATAATAGTCTGGGCAAAATTACCATTTTGACTGCTCTTATTCTGCCACCTAAATCGAGAGAGAGACGTGTGTTTTCAACCAGTCTAACATTCATTAGAAGGACAATATCAGTCACCAGAAGCAGAGACGTGTGTTTTCAACCAGTCTAACATTCATTAGAAGGACAATATCAGTCACCAGAAGCAGAGACGTGTGTTTTCAACCAGTCTAAGGTCGCATTCTCACCTAATACTTCGGTAGACTCGAATGCGTATGGGCGGAGAAATGGGATTCTTGCATATTTAATTGGCTACGGTTTGCCTTCACACTGTCATGATCCGCAGCAATTGGAAACGCAGCAGGGGGGACCTTTATCAATGTGTTCCATTCATAAACTAGCCTACACAGTGAAATGATAAATCTATGGTGATAAAATTATACTCATAACGTGCATATGTGTCGTGCCGTCTGGGACTGCCCCCCCCTCTCTCTCGCTCTCACTATATAGCACGCAGCCACGCACTGTTCTTTTGGGCATGGAGGCACAGCGCTGAGTGCACTGATATAACAGACAGCAGCGCAAAATGTTTACAAGTTTATCGAGATGAAAGTTCCTACTCCCCACTAGTCCCCACACAGTGACAGCACTCCATGTTTACGGCACTCACAGACAGACAGAATATTCTGTAGGCTATAATACTATTACACTGCACTGCAGTGTTTGTGTTTTCTTAAGCAATTGATTAATGTACTCGTCCTCATTTCGATCAGGGCTTCAGTCTCCACTCTCCTCATTCGACCACGTCTATCCACGGTAACGGGACATCTTTGTGCTGCGTAAAATATGCCTTCTCCGTCTCCAACTGTGTTCAGCTCCTCACCCGCCACATTGTTTGCTTCATTTCCTTTATTTGCTGCGGATTGCATTCACACCTGCACCGAATCGTAGTCAAGTGCGCTTGGAAGCGAAGCGAAACCCCCGTTTTTGCTCGGAGTAAAATGCGGTTCTTTGCTGCGCATTAGGATTCGAAAGAGCCTTCACACCTGCCAAACGAAGCGCACTTTCTGAAAATGCGCAGCAGGATTCGTTTTAATCGCAGCAAAGCTCTCTGGTGAGAATGCGACCTAACATTCATTAGAAGGACAATATCAGTCTCCAGAAGCAGAGACGTGTGTTTTCAACCAGTCTAACATTCATTAGAAGGACAATATCAGTCACCAGAAGCAGAGACGTGTGTTTTCAACCAGTCTAACATTCATTAGAAGGACAATATCAGTCTCCAGAAGCAGAGACGTGTGTTTTCAACCAGTCTAACATTCATTAGAAGGACAATATCAGCCACCAGAAGCAGAGACGTGTGTTTTCAACCAGTCTAACGTTCATTAGAAGGACAATATCAGCCACCAGAAGCAGAGACGTGTGTTTTCAACCAGTCTAACATTCATTAGAAGGACAATATCAGTCACCAGAAGCAGAGACGTGTGTGAAGTTACAATTGGTTTATATAGGAAGGTAAAGTTAATATCTAAATATTGAATCAAGCAACACAGAAGTCAGATGTTAAAATGACAGCAGGGGGGAAAATACTTTAATATTGGACACCTCTTTATAATAATTTCTGTCTGTCTGTGTTTCTTGCAGGACAAGAGATACTGACCTCACACACACACACACACACACACACACACACACACACACACATTTGAATTATTTTATTTGGTCCACACTTTAAAAGGAAAAATGCATACAAGGACATAAACATTATGGGTGCAGTTATGTTACAATCACAAGCCTATGACACATGTTTGGAATCATGATACAACAAGAATGTCACTCAGCAGCGTCTCTGATAGCCATATTCGTTCACACGACGGTGCTCAGGACTAGGCTTAGTCTCATATGGTGGCATAGACAGTACAACAGGGACAGTACAACACCTCGCAAGTCCTTCTGCCTCATCCTCTGGACACTCCCACTCCCACAACTGTCCCAGGCTGGACCATCAGAGAGAACGCCAGCAGTCTCACACCGCCGCCCGGTGACAACACGCGGCGTCCGCCTGCCGTAGGGAAGTTGCCGACTCACCGGGTTTCTCCCGGTGACGCTGCACCCTCCACACTCCACAGCCGCTCTCATGGGCCTGGAAGTCCACACACCGCTGCCCCGATGGCGGACCGACACACCGCGGGGAAGTCACCGGGTCCACTGCCTCTCCTCCCGGCACCTGTTAGTGTTCACGGGAGGGACCAACAGGCAGCGTGGTCGCCGGTAGTAGACTACGTCGCTGCATGGGTACATCTTGACGTGATATCCTGACACACAGCCACCGCCACAGGAGTTGCAAAAGTTCCAAAAGCTGTACCCACTACATTAACGATCGTAGTTAGAACGGGTGCGTTTGTTAGATTTTAAAGAACAAGCAAAGTTGGCGTCCACCGGCGTTTCCACCGTGCCACCATTGCTGTGCGTGCGCGCACACACACACACGCATATATCTAAATGATGGAGCGGTTTGCGCAAAGACCCGCCTGGCAGCACTGTTTAATGCAATTTATTTGTGCGAGTTATTAGTATTTTTTTGTTGAATTACTCATGACAAAGTTGTAACAGTATGTATATCCATAAAATAAGCAAGCAGCACGCGCAGACAATACACTAGTTCTGTCTTTCAATAATTGTATTATTTAAGAAGAAGATGATCAGGTAATATAATTGTGAAAAATAATAATAATAAAATGATTGAAACAAAGAACTAGTGATGTTTATGTTATGGATATACATACAACTTTGTCATGAGTAATTCAACAAAAAGTATTTAACACACTTCAGCCGGGCGGGTCTTTGCGCAACCGCTCCGTCATTTAGATATATGCACACACATGCACTCGCACGCACACACACACACACACACACACACACACACACACACGGAACCAGAACACACACAGCACAACACATTCCATGATGGTTCTATTGATTCCAAAGACCAGTTGGTTTTCAACCATTTTCACATCGAGTCATGGGCCTCCATTTGATGACATTTAGCCTCTCAGACCCATCTGGGCCACGGACCACCGTTTGATGACATTTAGCCTCTCAGACCCATCTGAGCCACGGACCACCGTCTGATGACATTTAGCCTCTCAGACCCATCTGAGCCACGGACCACCGTTTGATGACATTTAGCCCCTCAGACCCAAAACTAAAGAATATTTTGTTGTTGTTGGATCAGATTGTGTCCACAGCTCCATGCTGTATTGATGTTAGTATCATTAGGAGAGATAAGAGGCAAACGTTGATCAAAATAACAATTCTTCTACATTCTCTAATAGTGTAGACTTCTTGTAAATTAAGTAATACAGATTTTAACAATAATTTAACTCTTGAGAGTGTAAAATGAAACCAAATGGACCCGTGAATCAAGAGTTAAAGATCTATAAATAAGGGTCCATTTGGTTACCAACTCTGGAACCCCCTCAAGGACCACTGGTTGAAAACCACTGACAAAGACAATCTGACTGAATGAATGACTTCAAGAGTTAACGAATGAATGAATTAGTTAATTAATTAGTTAGTTAGTTAATTAACTTGTATTATTTATATGTTTAATGTATGTATAACGACAGTTTATATTATTATTATTACATTTACTGTAAAACAACAGTTTAAAAGCAAGTTGGTGATCTTGTGTTGTGAAACTAAGAAAACTAGTATGTTTTACTATAGTAAAACATACAGTATGTACATATGTTATAATACTGCTGACTGTACGGTTACTATGGTTATGGTCTGTTATATTTGATATTCTGGACGGACAATAAAAAGATAATTTTGAAACAAACCATCTAGACGCTTGTGTTTGAGTCTTAAACATGTTTCTCATTCCTAAATCATTACTATATTATTTGTTCTTTGATTGTGTTACCAGTGTTACCACTCATTTCCAACATTTTACTATGTCATTAATATACCTTAAGCTTCGTTCACACCTACGAAGCTAGAAAAAAAAACACCCACAATGACATTTTTAGGAATATTCTTTTGTTTTAGGGGGGGGGGGGAATGCATGTTTTTCACCGATTTTGCCCCTCCATGATATCAATTTTAGTTTTTTTGTGAAAAGTCATGATGAAATATTAAAGAAGACGAAGAGTAAGTTGTATTGCTTACTTTACTGACAATCATCATGTAATCAAATTTATATACATAAAACACATCAATCAAGTTTATATAAATAATAAAACACATCAGGTAACCAAGTTTATATAAATGAAATAACAACTAGTTTAATTCACATCCATTAGTAGTTATAATTGAAATAAACAACTATAGTTTAATTCACATCCATTCATTATTAATAGTTATAAATGAAATAAACAACTATAGTTTAATTCACATCAATTCTTTATTAATAGTTATAAATTAAATAACGACTAGTTTAATTCACATCCATTCATTATTAATAGTTATAAATTAAATAACGACTAGTTTAATTCACATCCATTCAATAATGGTAGTTAAATAACTACCTTCATTTAAAGTAAACAATTAGGTGAATTCTTAGCATATATTTTATTTAACCAATAAATATAAAAACACATTGAGAATAAAGTTTATTTTACAACTACCTGTTAAAAGGTTAGTGTGAACTGGCCATTCGAGTACATTTATTTAGGCTCCATATTGTTCCTAAAACATGCAGTGGTTCCCAAACTTGTCCATGTCAAGGAACCCCAAATTGACACTAATTAGCCCGCGGACCCCCATTTGAATAGATATGCTAGGGACCCCCATTTTAATAGATATGCTAGGGACCCCCATAAGAGAAGATTGTGACAGCTCTAGCAGTGATTAATTTCAATGACTCCCATTTAATGGCATTTCTATCTCTGGGACCCCCAATTTATATTGTAAAATCAAATAATCAATGTTAATTTAACACTGAGAGTGTAGAAAATAGAAATGGAACCAAATGGACCCATTTGGTTCCATAACGGGTCCATAACGGGTCCACACAGCACAGATACAGCAGAATGTAGTCTCTGATGCCACCTGGTGGTAACAACAGACAACTGCAGTATGCGGCAGCGTGTATTTCATCCGTACGACGGTGACGCGCGTCGAAAACAGCCGATGTTTAGGGTTCGTACTTCGGCTGTTTTCGCCGACTGCGCAGCCGCAGTGCCGAGTCACAGAAGACTAGCTAGCCAGCTAGCCGCTAGCCGCTAGCTAGTAGCTGTGTGTCTTCATGACGTAAAAACGACACTTTATTTGTTGTAAAACTTTCTTTATTTGAATCGACAGTTTGTGTTAAATAATCTTCTATTTTTTAGAACAACAATAAAACACTTAGACACGTATTAATACCCATGAAGATAGCATAAAGCTATCGATAGCTAAAGCTAACCTATTGTTATTAATGTCCTCACTCTATTATTTTCTGCTATTATTTTAATGTTTTATTCCTGCTTTTCTTTTCTTTTTTTCGCCAACTTTGAGCTGCATTTCATTTCATGAAAGGTGCTACAAATAAATAAATACATTTTATTATTATTATTATTATTTCGTTTTATTAACGCACAGTGCGCATGCTCAGTTCCGAGCGGCCGAGCAGCGTAGATCGGCTGTTTCCGGCGTTGCGGTTGTATTTTGAAAGGAAAGCGGAAACACGTCGGACTTTTGACGAATTAACTTGACACGTCGCAGTAACTTTTATTTTGTAAACCTTTCACCGGAAGTGGGTGGAAGAGCACGCGCCTTTGACAACATTGTTGTGAAACACTGTTGGGGTGCCGGTGTAGGCAGAGAGAAAAGAGAGATTTATTCTCGTATTGGAAAAGCCAACGATGGTGGCACTCCGTTTATTTTAGAAGAATATTGTTGTTGTTGTTGTGGCGGTGGAAAAACTTTAGCAAAGACATTTGCGGCTCATAATAAATGATACCGTAATCTAGACATTCTAATGATCACAAAAAACATGTATTACAATTATTGTACCTACTTTTATTAGGGTAAAGGTCAAAAGTCTTAGGTTAAAATAAATTCAAAATCGAGTCCAGACATTTTTTATTTGTGTGAATTTCAGCCTCTGTGGGGGGTATTTATATGCAAATATCATGACCAATGGCATTGAAATGGCAATGCAATAAACATCACTGATGACGTTTAGGTGAAAAAAGAACATAAAAAAAAGATTTAGTAATTAATTAAAATAGAATTGTTGCTAAAAAGCAACGCTGGGTCTTAGAGGTTTAAAACACCAAAAGGGGTTCCTGTCCAGAATGGATTAAGCCTTGGCTTCCATAATAAACCATAATGGTCCTCCTCAAATGGGGGTCCTCAGGCTAATTAGTGTCACTTTTGGGGGTCCTTGACTTGAAAAAGTTTGGGAACCTCTGGTTTAGTAAACAAGAGTAAAGTCCCAAACACAGCTCGGGGACTTTTCTTTTGGTGAGATTTGTTTCGGGACTTTGGGCCTAACAACACTTATCTTCCCACCACCCACACCCGTTCTTATTCTCCTTTCATCCAGGGCTGTGAGCCGTCTAAGGTCAACACGCCAGAAAGCTGGCCACTCGATGGAGAACAGTTGCTGTGGATGGAGGAGAGGAGAGGAGAGGAGAGGAGAGGAGAGGAGAGGAGAGGAGAGGAGAGGAGAGGCGAGGCGAGGCGAGGCGAGGCGAGGAGAACATGACGAGGAAGAAACAAGACAGGCCTTCAATAGATCCAGTATGAGTCATTTTGTGAGCGTTGTGAGCTTGTAGATCAGCTCATTGTGACACGTTGTGAGCTTCTAGTCGGCTACTTTCAGCAAGTGTAAAATCAGTCATTACGACGGCATCAAGGCCCGCCAAAACACATTTTAGTCAACTGTAGATTTAGTCGACTAAAATCTTATGACATTCAGTCGACTAAAACTAGACTAACACTAAGACATTCCAGGTCACTAAAATGTGACTAAAACTAAAATAGAAAAGACTATGACTAAAACTAAAATAGAATTTTGCTGCCAAAAACAACACTGCTCACTGTTCCACATTAAATTATGTCTCGTTCATAAGCAAGAAACAAAAGTAGCAAAATGATTGTAATGCAATAAATGCATTGTCTGTTTTGAGAATAGAAAATAGAATAATATTATTATTCTATTTCACTTGTAATGTATGGCCTATATTCTATGTCCTATATTATATAGAATAATATAATAGAATATAGAAAATATGCATATATACAAGTAAATGTCCTGAATTCAAAAATCCCGCAGCCATTTGGGTCCATTTTGTTCCAATTGTACACTCTCAGAGTTACAGACCCATAAGGGTCCATTTGGTTCCATTTGTACACTCAGAGTTACAGACCTGTTAGGGTCCATTTGGATCCATTTGTACACTCAGAGTTACAGACCTGTAAGGGTCCATTTGGTACCTCTGAAATGTAGTGGATTATAAGCAAAAGTAGTGGTCATTTTAAATTTCATATTATTTTCCGGGACACACTCAAATTCAAATGAGCTTTATTGGCAATGAGAAAACATAGGTTTACTGTACATTTTGTACGTCAAAATACAATAAAAACTGTTGAAAATGTGTAAAGTATATACAGTGTTCTAACAGGGAATACAGCTTTTTTTTTTTTTTTTACGAAACAAAATAAATTGCAGTATTTCTTTGTAGTCACTTTGGGGCAAATAGTAGCATTTATTTGTAGTCACTTTGGGACTAATAGCAGCATTTTGTCTCAGGCCTTTTTAAATGGTATACAGGAGAAAAGAAAAAAAACCCTCAGATGAATTGAACATGGTGGACCCTCTTGTAAACCAGTGTAATGCTTTATGGTGTCGTCCACTCACAGTTAACAGTCTTTGTGTTGAGTTGTGCTTGAAATGTAATTCTGCAAACTGTTAATAATAATTACTTCAGTCAATCAAGTGGGGTCCGGGGACACCCAGGGGTCCTTGAGGGAGTTCCAGGGGGTCCCCAGCTAAATGATAGTTTGTAACCAAATGGTTCTGTAACTCTGAGAGTGTACAAATGCATTTGTACACTCTCAGAGTTAAATTGGCATTGATTTTACAATATAAATCGGGGGTCCCAGAGATAGAAATGCCATTAAAAAATGGCATGCATGTCAAACAGGGGGTCCTTAACATTGTCCACAGACTAATTAGTGTCATTTTGGGGGTCCTTGACATGAAAAAGACTGGGAACCCTGGATTACACACAGCACACACAATGTGTTGCATTCATCTCCAACACAAGGGCGACATCTAGTGGCGTGCTCCGCCCCCTGCACACACCCTTGCAGCAACTGTCAGTTTGATTGATTCCAGCTGTTCACTAATTGTTACCGCGGGGCCTCGTTGTTTGTGTGTTTGTTTGAGCGGCAGAATGCGGCAAGTCACGGCATATAGTTTATTTTGGTGTTTTCCTGAAGTTGTGCTTAAGTTATTTTCTTCTAATGAAAAGGAAGCAGAGCTGAATGCGTTTTTATGGCAGAATGAAGTAAAATGCGGTAAAAAGCAGAAGAATTCAAGCCAGGAGCAGACTGACTTAACGTTGTTCAGGTAAACAAAGCTGCTAATGCTAATGCTAGCGGGCCGTGCGTCTCTGAAGTTTAGAGACCCCCGGACCGCTGGCTATTTGGGGGTCCTTGACGTGAAAAGGTTTGTAAACCACTGGTTCACAAAACTTTTCACGTCAAAGACCCCCAAATAGCCAGCGGTCCAAATTGATGCTTTATTAGCTCCGCGGACCCCCTTTTGAAAAGATATGCCAGGGACCCCCCATAAGAGGGGGCTATAGCAGTGATTCTCAACCCGGGCCCAAGCTGTGCATACCCACGGATACCCCATAATAAGTTGCGGGGCGGGTGGGCACCTTAAAATATATAGGCTACTCTAAGGTGGGCACCCACTGTCGTTATAGGAACCTTCCACCACTTAACTGACCCGTCTGACATGCATTAGTCATACGGACCCCCATTTAGTGACATTTATATCTGGGAAAATCAATGTTAATAAAATAAATCAGCTCTTATGGGGGTCTATTTTGGGGGTGACATGAAAAAGTTTGGGAACCACTTCTATAAAAGGGGGCAGGTATTTATAAGAATGTATTCCTCTTCCTGCTCCTTTTCGCCTTGGGTGTATCAGATAGGTATGAAAGACATATGAATTATTATCTATTATGATTTGTACTGTATTGTGATACACTGCGAAAAAAAACATGAACATGAACATAAAATAGCAGATGTACAAGCTCTCAGTGCAGTACAAAGTGATGCACTGTGAGCTTATAGATCTGTTTGTCTTTGCTAACTAGCCTGCAATGTGCAACACTAGGTTATTGTTTTAATAATGGGATGAATCTAGAGTTGCAACACCCTCCACTGACATCCTATAAGCATCCAAAATGCAACCTACAAACTTTGTAGAACAGCTAAAGTATAACATAATGCTTTAAAACACCAAAAGGGGTTAAAAAAAAACCCTGTTTGGTCCCAAACCCACCTGATACAGTTCTCCTCTGCAGAGAACGCCCGTCAGAAGCAGGAGGGCGTGGTCAGCAGCTCCGTGGTGTATTTCACGGAGGACGGGCCGGCGCTGCCCGCCTCGGACCCTCAGCCCCTGAAGCTGCGTCGCATCCTGAACCTCACAGACCACACCCCCATGGAGACCCTGGAGGACATCTTCAGGAAGCTGGTCACCCGGAGCGGGTGAGTGACCAATCACAGCTAAGCATAACATCAAATCATACATTTATTTAGCCCATTTTGTTAGAATTATGTTATGCTTTAGCTATTGAAAAATAGCAGATCTACAAGCTCATAGCACGGCACCGAGTGGCGCCCTACGAGCTTGTAGGTCTGCTATTTTTGAAAAATTGAAGAACGACTGACATAGAAACAGCTTTTTCAGAAAACTGTTAGAATCTGATCTCAGGTCAAAATGGGTTAAATAGCACATTTAAAAACAATTCTCATTCTACCAAAGTTCTTCACAAGGCAGAATATAGTACAGTACAATACAATAGGACAAAGTAATCTGAATAGAATGGAAAGGTGCAAGATCATGCCAGGGATGCAAAGGCTTGTGAATATAAAAATGTTTTAAGTTGTGATTTAAATGACATTAAACTCACCAACACTGCAGCTGTAGGGGAAGCTTGAATTATCCTTTTTAAATCTGCCAAGCATTTGTGACTAAATTTGACTGAATTGATTTGTGGGAATCATAGCTTCAAATGGACATATTGGTTGTTCAGTTTGACCCACCAGTTTTGGAGATATGGCATATTTACATGTCTTCTGTGGACTCTAACATTACACCTAGCTACATGTCTAAGCATTTATTTCATATTTACATATCTAACATTACACCACCATGTTTGGGCATTTTTTTCATATTTACATGTCGATTTCAGCTCTGACACTTATTTCAGCCATGCTCTAGTACAGGGTTGGGCAACTGTGACGATGGAGAGGGCCACTATATTTCCACACTCACTCCAGAGGGCCGCATTGCATATTACTGTCGTAGCAAAAATAAACAAACAATTTTAGTACAGTGGTTCCCAAAGTGGGGTCCGGGGACCCCCAGGGGTCCTTGAGGGAGTTCCAGGGGGTGTACAAATGTACATTTGTACACTCTGAGTTAAATTAACTTTGATTTTACAACATAAATTGGGGGTCCCAGAGATAGAAGAGCAGCCTCCTCCTCTGATTTCATATCATAATGTTTGTAATAATTCATAATCTGTTCAATAAAAACATATTTGACAAAAAAATAATAATTGTGATTAGGTTCAGGTTCAGGTTAATTTATGTGTTTGTCCCCGAAACATTTGGGCCACATTTTCACGATTTAAAAAAAAATAGCAGACCTACAAGCTTTGTAGATCTATGACATAGGGTTAGGGTTAGGGTTAGGGTTAAGGGTTAAGTTTAGGGATAAGGGGTTTTAGCGGTGACGAAAATGGAGCCCCTAATGTCTCGGGCCATTTTACCCTCAACATCTTATTTACCAGTAAGACGCCCTGAGGGTGAGAAGCGCTTTAGGGCGTGGGAGCGTGCACGCATCCGCCTGGGTAAATGGTAAATGGTAAATGGTGCATTTATATAGCGCCTTTATCCAAGGCGCTTTACATAGATTGTGCATTACATTCACCCATTCATACACCGATGGCAGCGGAAACCATGCAAGGCACCAACTAGCACATCGGGAGCAATTAGGGGTTCAGTGTCTTGCTCAAGGACAATTCGACAGTAACTCTGGGGGAGCCCGGGTTCGAACTGGCAACCTTGCGGTTCCCATCCAGGCACTCTACCCCTGAGCCACTGCCGCCCTGGGTGACGGCAGATCAACTGTTCTGGCCATATATGGAGCGTGTCTTGAGTGTACAGGGTTTGATGAGGTCAGACGAGAGTTGTCTGGCCGGCTCCATATGTGCAGATCTAGGTGATGATCAGTCTTCTCCATGTATGGCTATCCAGGGTTAGATGAGGTCCGTGGCGTGATCTATGGTGGCGTGAGGCGTGACCATATTATAAAATATATATTCTAAAACTACTAACTAAACTATAGTTTTAAAGTTAGGTAGTTAAACTATCTAAAGCTAACTAACTAACTTTAAGTTTCTATTGCTTTAATTACCATTCAAGCCAGTTAAAAAAAGCTGTAATTTTGCACGATGGCAGTCTCGGTTAATTTTTTTTTAAAGTTTGTTTGATAAAACACACGGTTTTATTTTATCCACCACTAACACTGCTATTGTTTAACCCATTTAGCCCCGAGGATGATTCTGAATCATGACAGTTTTCTGAAAACCCTCCATGTTTCCATGTCAGTGGTTCCATCCCAAACAGATTCATGTCGAGGACACCCAGAAATATATCATGTAATTGGCAGACGAACCCCATCTGAAAGCATGTTGTTCCAGGGTTCCTGTATTTTTCCATAGCTAAATTATAACAAAATGTTTAAAACACAAAGGGGTTCCTGCCCCAAAATGGGTTAAACGTTAGTGTTTTAATAGGACTGTTTATTGGACAATGTGAGGAATGTTTGACCTTGAGAAGCCAACGGTGTTCCAAACAGTGGTGGAAAGTAAATAATGACATTTTAATACTGACTTATAGTGTGGGAAATATAGGCCTACTCCACTATTTATTTTAAAACTTAACTACTAGCTATACTTTTGCAGATTTGGATTATTATTACAAAACATGCTAGCCTACATTGTTCATTCACCACTACAGCCATACATTTGAAAATGGCTGATCTACAAGCACACAATCGCACACAATACAATGCGACACACTGTGAGCTTGTATTCTGCATAGCCTATACTGTTGGTCATTTTGATGCCAATACCTATTTACTTTTACTCAAGTTGTATAATCAATATAAATATAGATGGGCCTGTCAATCAGACTCTAGAATCAGACACTGGGTCTTTCACCTGCCATAGATCAGCCTGTCAATCACAGACTAGAATCTGACACAAGGATCGGATCAAGTTTTACGTCATCGTCATAATCGCTTGTTAGTTTGTAAGCTATATAAGCAGCTATAGTTTTGTTGTGTACACTTATTAAATATGTCAGTAATTTCTTATATGTTATATATTGATGTTATTTGTCATATCTAGCCTGTGATATTAGTATTAGTGATACTAATAATATCATCCTCATATCATATCAATGAATCATATCATATAAATTTGAGTTAAAAACTTTGGCTCTGAAATAATATATATTCAAAGATTCGTAGCGTAGCACTCTGTGCCATGCTACGAGGTTAGCATTACGTTATGCTTTAGCTATTGAAAAATAGCAGATCTACAAGCTCGAGTGGCGCGCTACGAGCTTGTAGGTCTGCTAGGGTTAGGGTTAGGGTTAGGTCTGTATACAGTATATCTGTATGTACTGTTAACTGGACGACACCAACTGGTGTCGTCCAGTTAACAGTTTTTGTATTGAGTTGTACTTGAAATGTACTGTAATTCTGCAAACTGTTAATAAATCAATCAATCAATGATGTGTCCTCTCTTGCAGGTAGAGGCAGCCAGCTCTCCTCCCCTGGGCCCGCCTCGCACACACACACACACCCACCCACTGTCCCATCTCCACTGGGCCCGCCTCGCACACACACACACCCACCCACTGTCCCATCTCCACTGGGCCCGCCTCGCACACACACACACCCACCCACTGTCCCATCTCCACTGGGCCCGCCTCGCACACACACACACACCCACCCACTGTCCCATCTCCACTGGGCCCGCCTCGCACACACACACACCCACCCACCAATAAGACGCCTGTCCGCCTCCCACACACACACACACACCCACCCACCAATAAGACGCCTGGGGGCGAGATCACGTGCACGCATCCACCTCGTTGACGGGAGACTCCTGAACAGGTGAGCTCCATATATGGAGATCTAAGGGTGGTGGCTGGGGCACGGCTGCACAAATAACTTTGGGGCGGGCACGTCTAGAGTTTAAATGGACAGGTATCAGTCAACAGGCCCGTCTAGAGTTTAAATGGACAGGTATCAGTCAACAGGCACACGTCTAGAGTTTAAATTGACAGGTATCAGTCAACAGGCCTGTCTAGAGTTTAAATGGACAGGTATCAGTCAACAGGCACGTCTAGAGTTTAAATGGACAGGTATCAGTCAACAGGCCCGTCTAGAGTTTAAATGGACAGGTATCAGTAAACTGGCCCATCTAGAGTTTAAATGAACAGGTATCAGTAAACTGGCCCGTCTAGAGTTTAAATGAACAGGTATCAGTAAACTGGCCCATCTAGAGTTTAAATGAACAGGTATCAGTAAACTGGCCCGTCTAGAGTTTAATCCTTTTTGTATTTATTTTTTTTTCTTTTAAAGGAAAATAATGGCTGGTATCCTGGAACGACAGCGGTACAGGGTGGGAGAGGTTCAGATGTGATCAGGTGTGTAGGGTGACCCTGCCTGTGGGAGATGGGTTAGTTAGGCTGACCCTACAACTCCCTCAGGCACGCCCGGAAGGTTCTCTTCCGTGCGTGTGATGATCGGACTTCACTGTCTGGTTTCCACGCGGCCCTTTTACACCTGCCATCTCGTCTGGAAGTCCCCTGGTTGTCCAGGCGGCCCCTACTTACAACCTGCCATCTCGTCTGGAAGTCCCTTGAGGTAAGACATGATCCAGGCTACTAAAATTTACTCCAGCTATTTTTGAGGCCGTTCTCACAATCTGTTGGGTGTTATTTTCCCTTTATGTTCAGGTTTCCGTACCAGCTAATGATGGAGAAGGAGATAATTGACTCAATAAATGCACTGTAGAACAGTTTCATTAGAGATTTGTCAACCTGAAATTTGGCGAGCCTCCTCAAACAAAAGAGGCGTTGTTGGCCTTTCTTAAACAGCAAATCACAGTTTACATCGAATTTCAGCTTGCTATCAAATGCAGTGCCTAAGTATTTGTAGCTGGTCACCAGCTACAACTTGCTCACCAATGGACAACACTGCTCTGGGGGGGGATCTCCTATAATAATAATAATAATATCTGGGACAAGTGGCATTTCTTCCTCAGCCTAGTGGGAATATGCATGCACAGTTTAACCGCAATCGGACGCTGCGTTGAGTAGTTTTTGCGATTTGTACAAAACGGGTACAAAGCGGGCTACTCCTGAAAAGTTTAGAAGCCAATCGTAGCCAATGAGGGTGGATTATGAGAAATCAAACAAACCCATATTGATCACATGACTATGGAGAGCATGTGTACCGATTTGCGTAAAAATTTCACGGGAATCACACGATGTGTTCATGATTTGCAGCATTTTGTTTGAAACTGAGCACTTTGGACTTTGGAAGCCAATCTTAGCCAATCAGGATGTAGTCTGAGAAATCTGAAAGACCTGTTTCGTTGAATGGCTCTAGAGGGACTGTACCAATTTGCATGATGTTTGGACAAAATCTGTAGGTGTACTGTCCAAAAACTTGTTTTGCACAAAGCGGCCTCCTGGTGGCGCTATAACAGGCCGTTCTGGAGATTTTGGGGCAGAGGTTCATCGTTGGCATCCAGGGAAAATTTCGACCGGGTTAACGGTGCCGGAGATTAGCTGTTCACAGACGGACGGACGGACGGAGTGCAAAACATACTCTCTCCCCACGCCTTCGGCCTGGTGGAGATCTACTAAAAGCTTGTAGATCGGCTATTTTTGCTACGACAGTAATATGCAACGTGGCCCTCTGGAGTGAGTGTGGAACTATAGTGGCCATCTGGAGTGAGTGTGGAACTACAGTGGCCCTCTGGAGTGAGTGTGGAACTATAGTGGCCCTCTGGAGTGAGTGTGGAACTACAGTGGCCCTCTGGTGTGAGTGTGGAACTATAGTGGCCCTCTGGAGTGAGTGTGGAACTCTAGTGGCCCTCTGGAGTGAGTGTGGAACTATAGTGGCCCTCTGGAGTGAGTGTGGAACTATAGTGGCCCTCTGGAGTGAGTGAATGAGTGTGGAACTATAGTGGCCCTCTGGAGTGAGTGTGGAACTATAGTGGCCCTCTGGAGTGAGTGTGGAACTATAGTGGCCCCCTGCTTAGGCGTCTGGGAGAAATGCGAAGCCCTGTGCGAGATGTCGGGGGGGGGGGGGGGGGGGGGAATAATACTTAATTAATACTTACTTTTGCCTTCCCTTTCCTACAAATATTATGCCAGCTTCTCATCTCCAATGAGTAAGAAATTGACATGCAGCCCAATTCAGCAGCTTAACAGTGTGAATGTAGAGATTGTGGTCCTCCACATTGTGTTATTTTATTTGTTGTAAGGAAGCTATATGTAGTTAACATGACATGAGTCATGTCAAGCAAGCTGTCACAGGAGGAGTCTCTGGGGCTAACACCCTCTCCTCTCCTCTCCTCTCCTCTGCTCTCCCCTGTAGGCCAGAGGCACCACTGGTGGTACTTGAGCACCTTCTGGTGGTACACAGAGGAGTCACACCTAGCTGTTAATTGAATATTTGAGGACGGATTAATCGCATTATAAATGTCATCAGTTGTGCTGATTAGTGATTAGACTGAGTTTAGTCAGAGCAGCAGAATTATTGTCTTCTAGGAATGGAAAAATAAAGGTACTCATTATGCAGAATGTCCCATTTAAAGTTTACAAATGTATTAAAAAAATGAAAATAGCCGATCTACAACCCCTAACCCTAACCGCTGCGACATGTTGTGCATGAGCTTGTAGATCGGCTATTTTCAGCGGGGTGAAAGAAAAAAACAGTCATTCCGACGGCATCAAGGCCCGCCGAAATACATTTCAGTCGACTAAATCAAGGGTAAAAAAGAGGCTGAAAATAGCCGATCTACAAGCTCATGCACAACATGTCGCAGCGTGACACTTTGTCAGCTTGTAGATCTGCTATCTTCAGCATGCAACCAAGTGTAAAATGACTTATACTGGATCTCTTGTCCACAGTCTAGTTTTCATTTTGTCAGTATATTTAGTCTTAGTTTTAGTCATCATGGCTTAGTTTTAATTTAGTTTTTATGTACATAGTTTTTGTCAGTGAAAAAAGGGTAGTCGACTGACGCCAGTCCCGCCCCCTTTCATGACGACGCCAGGCCCAGGAAATGATTCCCAATGCATGTTTACATTTCAAAAAGTATTTATTTAACGACCTTTAAGCGTCGTACGAAGCCAACTCGAGTCGTGACAAATCATGACAATAAACACAATATTTTGGACCAAACAAATGATTACAAATAATTAAAAAAAAGAAGTGTTGTAACCTGCCGTTTTTTAAATCATTTCTAACTATTTGTTCGGCCCAAAACATTGTGTTTATTGTCTTGATTTGTCACAAGTCGAGTTGTCTTTGTCCGCAGCGTATAAATATAAACGTCTTTAAATAAATACTTTTTGAAATGTCTATGAGGAAAATGAACAGGAGATTAGCTGTTCACAGACGGACAGACGGACGGACGGACGGACGGAGTGCAAAACATACTCTCTCCCCACGCCTTCGGCCTGGTGGAGATCTACTAAAAGCTTGTAGATCGGCTATTTTTGCTACGACAGTAATATGCAACGTGGCCCTCTGGAGTGAGTGTGGAACTATAGTGGCCCTCTGGAGTGAGTGTGGAACTACAGTGGCCCTCTGGAGTGAGTGTGGAACTATAGTGGCCCTCTGGAGTGAGTGTGGAACTACAGTGGCCCTCTGGTGTGAGTGTGGAACTATAGTGGCCCTCTGGAGTGAGTGTGGAACTCTAGTGGCCCTCTGGAGTGAGTGTGGAACTATAGTGGCCCTCTGGAGTGAGTGTGGAACTATAGTGGCCCTCTGGAGTGAGTGAATGAGTGTGGAACTATAGTGGCCCTCTGGAGTGAGTGTGGAACTATAGTGGCCCTCTGGAGTGAGTGTGGAACTATAGTGGCCCTCTGGAGTGAGTGTGGGAACTATAGTGGCCCCCTGCTTAGGCGTCTGGGAGAAATGCGAAGCCCTGTGCGAGATGTCGGGGGGGGGGGGGGGGGGGGGGAATAATACTTAATTAATACTTACTTTTGCCTTCCCTTTCCTACAAATATTATGCCAGCTTCTCATCTCCAATGAGTAAGACATTGACATGCAGCCCAATTCAGCAGCTTAACAGTGTGAATGTAGAGATTGTGGTCCTCCACATTGTGTTATTTTATTTGTTGTAAGGAAGCTATATGTAGTTAACATGACATGAGTCATGTCAAGCAAGCTGTCACAGGAGGAGTCTCTGGGGCTCCCCTGTAGGCCAGAGGCACCACTGGTGGTACTTGAGCACCTTCTGGTGGTACACAGAGGAGTCACACCTAGCTGTTAATTGAATATTTGAGGACGGATTAATCGCATTATAAATGTCATCAGTTGTGCTGATTAGTGATTAGACTGAGTTTAGTCAGAGCAGCAGAATTATTGTCTTCTAGGAATATCGGTTCTAGTGAGCAGAAAGAATCAATAATAAGCAGACTTGGTAACCTGACTGTAGAAAGTAACAGTAAAGTAAAGAACCTGGGGGTTATTATTGATTCTGAATTGAATTTCAATTCACACATTAATCATGTTACCAAGATTGCCTTTTTTCACCTTAGAAATATTGCACGAATCAGAGCCTATTTGTCCTTGGACGATGCAAAAACGCTAATCCACGCCTTTGTTTTTTCTCGGCTTGACTACTGCAATGCACTTTTTTCAGGACTGCCTAAGAAAACAACTGACAGACTACAACTTGTCCAAAATGCAGCAGCCAGAGTTTTAACTAGAACTAAGATGAGAGAACATATTACTCCAGTTTTGGCATCACTGCACTGGCTTCCGGTTGTTTTTAGGATTGATTTTAAAATTCTTTTACTTGTCTATAAAGCTCTCAATGGTCTCGCACCTTCCTACCTACATGACTGCCTGCCTAAATATGTCCCAAACCGCCCCCTAAGGTCTTCCACTGCCGGCCTGCTCGCTTTGCCAAAAAAAATGGCAACTAAAAAACACGGGGAAGCAGCTTTTTGCTTCTACGGGCCGTCGGCATGGAACAAGCTCCCACTGTACCTTCGTCAGGCAGCCTCTGTAGACATTTTTAAAGCTCAGCTCAAGACCCACTTCTACAACATTGCTTTTAATTGATCTTTTATTTTTTTATTTTTGTTATTCATGTCCTCACTGTATTGCATTACTGCTTGTTTTTAATGCTGTTGCCTTGCTTTTCTTTTATCCTCCATTTCTCTGTAAAGCACTTTGAGCTGCATTTCATGTCATGAAAGGTGCTATACAAATAAAGTTTTATTATTATTATTATTATTACTATAGAGTGGTTTGTTGTGATAATGCTCCTACTTTAGAGTGTGGTTTGTTGTGATAATGCTCCTACTATAGAGTGTGGTTTGTTGTGATAATGCTCCCTACTATAGAGTGGTTTGTTGTGATAATGATCCTACTATAGAGTGTGGTTTGTTGTGATAATGCTCCCTACTATAGAGTGTGGTTTGTTGTGATAATGCTCCCTACTATAGAGTGTGGTTTGCTGTGATAATGCTCCTACTATAGAGTGTGGTTTGTTGTGATAATGATCCTACTATAGAGTGTGGTTTGTTGTGATAATGATCCTACTATAGAGTGTGGTTTGTTGTGATAATGCTCCTACTTTAGAGTGTGGTTTGTTGTGATAATGCTCCCTACTATAGAGTGGTTTGTTGTGATAATGATCCTACTATAGAGTGTGGTCTGTTGTGATAATGCTCCCTACTATAGAGTGTGGTTTGTTGTGATAATGCTCCCTACTATAGAGTGTGGTTTGTTGTGATAATGCTCCCTACTATAGAGTGGTTTGTTGTGATAATGCTCCCTACTATAGAGTGTGGTTTGTTGTGATAATGCTCCTACTATAGAGTGTGGTTTGTTGTGATAATGCTCCCTACTATAGAGTGGTTTGTTGTGATAATGCTCCCTACTATAGAGTGTGGTTTGTTGTGATAATGCTCCCTACTATAGAGTGTGGTTTGTTGTGATAATGCTCCCTACTATAGAGTGTGGTTTGCTGTGATAATGCCCCCTACTATAGAGTGTGGTTTTGTTGTGATAATGCTCCTACTATAGAGTGTGGTTTGTTGTGATAATGCTCCTACTATAGAGTGTGGTTTGTTGTGATAATGCTCCCTACTATAGAGTGTGGTTTGTTGTGATAATGCTCCTACTATAGAGTGTGGTTTGTTGTGATAATGCTCCTACTATAGAGTGTGGTTTGTTGTGATAATGCTCAAACTATAGAGTGTGGTTTGTTATGATAATGCTCCTACTATAGAGTGTGGTTTGTTGTGATAATGCTCCTACTATAGAGTGTGGTTTGTTGTGATAATGCTCCCTACTATAGAGTGTGGTTTGTTGTGATAATGCTCCCTACTATAGTGTGGTTTGTTGTGATAATGCTCCCTACTATAGAGTGTGGTTTGTTGTGATAATGCTCCCTATTATAGAGTGTGGTTTTGTTGTGATAATGCTCCTACTATAGAGTGTGGTTTGTTGTGATAATGCTCCCTACTATAGAGTGGTTTGTTGTGATAATGCTCCCTACTATAGAGTGTGGTTTGTTGTGATAATGCTCCTTACTATAGAGTGGTTTGTTGTGATAATGCTCCTACTATAGAGTGTGGTTTTGTTGTGATAATGCTCCCTACTATAGAGTGTGGTTTGTTGTGATAATGCCCCCTACTATAGAGTGTGGTTTGTTGTGATAATGCTCAAACTATAGAGTGTGGTTTGTTGTGATAATGCTCCTACTATAGAGTGTGGTTTGTTGTGATAATGATCCTACTATAGAGTGTGGTTTGTTGTGATAATGCTCCTACTTTAGAGTGTGGTTTGTTGTGATAATGCTCCCTACTATAGAGTGGTTTGTTGTGATAATGATCCTACTATAGAGTGTGGTCTGTTGTGATAATGCTCCCTACTATAGAGTGTGGTTTGCTGTGATAATGCTCCGACTATAGAGTGTGGTTTGTTGTGATAATGCTCCCTAATATAGAGTGGTTTGTTGTGATAATGCTCCCTACTATAGTGTGGTTTGTTGTGATAATGCTCCCTACTATAGAGTGTGGTTTGTTGTGATAATGCTCCCTACTATAGAGTGGTTTGTTGTGATAATGCTCCCTACTATAGAGTGTGGTTTGTTGTGATAATGCTCCTACTATAGAGTGTGGTTTGTTGTGATAATGCTCCCTACTATAGAGTGGTTTGTTGTGATAATGCTCCCTACTATAGAGTGTGGTTTGTTGTGATAATGCTCCCTACTATAGAGTGTGGTTTGTTGTGATAATGCTCCCTACTATAGAGTGTGGTTTGCTGTGATAATGCCCCCTACTATAGAGTGTGGTTTTGTTGTGATAATGCTCCTACTATAGAGTGTGGTTTGTTGTGATAATGCTCCTACTATAGAGTGTGGTTTGTTGTGATAATGCTCCCTACTATAGAGTGTGGTTTGTTGTGATAATGCTCCTACTATAGAGTGTGGTTTGTTGTGATAATGCTGCTACTATAGAGTGTGGTTTGTTGTGATAATGCTCAAACTATAAAGTGTGGTTTGTTATGACAATGCTCCTACTATAGAGTGTGGTTTGTTGTGATAATGCTCCTACTATAGAGTGTGGTTTGTTGTGATAATGCTCCTACTTTAGAGTGTGGTTTGTTGTGATAATGCTCCTACTATAGAGTGTGGTTTGTTGTGATAATGCTCCTACTATAGAGTGTGGTTTGTTGTGATAATGCTCCCTACTATAGAGTGGTTTGTTGTGATAATGCTCCTACTATAGAGTGTGGTTTGTTGTGATAATGCTCCTACTATAGAGTGTGGTTTGTCGTGATAATGCTCCCTACTATAGAGTGTATTGTTGTGATAATGATCCTACTATAGAGTGTGGTTTGTTGTGATAATGCTCCCTACTATAGAGTGTGGTTTGTTGTGATAATGCTCCCTACTATAGAGTGTGGTTTGTTGTGATAATGCTCCTACTATAGAGTGTGGTTTGTTGTGATAATGATCCTACTATAGAGTGTGGTTTGTTGTGATAATGCTCCCTACTATAGAGTGTGGTTTGTTGTGATAATGCTCCCTACTATAGAGTGGTTTGTTGTGATAATGATCCTACTATAGAGTGTGGTCTGTTGTGATAATGCTCCCTACTATAGAGTGTGGTTTGCTGTGATAATGCTCCGACTATAAGAAGACCATGTAGAGTTACAGTATATAGGGCTGACTGGGAGGGAAGACCATGTAGAGTTACAGTATATAGGGCAGACTGGGGGGAAGACCATGTAGAGTTACAGTATATAGGGCTGACTGGGGGGGAAGACCATGTAGAGTTACAGTATATAGGGCTGACTGGGGGGGAAGACCATGTAGAGTTACAGTATATAGGGCTGACTGGGGGGAAGACCATGTGGAGTTACAGTATCTCTACATGGTCTTCCCCACAGTCAGCCCTATATACTGTAACTCTACATGGTCTTCCCCACAGTCAGCCCTATATACTGTAACTCTACATGGTCTTCCCCCACAGTCAGCCCTATATAATGTAACTCTACATGGTCTCCCCCCCAGTCAGCCCTATATACTGTAACTCTACATGGTCTCCCCCCCAGTCAGCCCTATATACTGTAACTCTACATGGTCTTCCCCACAGTCAGCCCTATATACTGTAACTCTACATGGTCTTCCCTCCCAGTCAGCCCTATATACTGTAACTCTACATGGTCTTCCCCCAGTCAGCCCTATATACTGTAACTCTACATGGTCTTCCCCCCCAGTCAGCCCTATATACTGTAACTCTACATGGTCTTCCCCCCAGTCAGCCCTATATACTGTAACTCTACATGGTCTTCCCCATAGTCAGCCCTATATACTGTAACTCTACATGGTCTTCCCCACAGTCAGCCCTATATACTGTAACTCTACATGGTCTTCCCCCCAGTCAGCCCTATATACTGTAACTCTACATGGTCTTCCCCCCAGTCAGCCCTATATACTGTAACTCTACATGGTCTTCCCCCCAGTCAGCCCTATATACTGTAACTCTAGTCAGCGTAGCGTAGTATACTGTAACTCTACATGGTCTTCCCTCCCAGTCAGCCCTATATACTGTAACTCTACATGGTCTTCCCCACAGTCAGCCCTATATACTGTAACTCTACATGGTCTTCCCCCCAGTCAGCCCTATATACTGTAACTCTACATGGTCTTCCCCCCCAGTCAGCCCTATATACTGTAACTCTACATGGTCTTCCCCCCAGTCAGCCCTATATACTGTAACTCTACATGGTCTTCCCCCCCCAGTCAGCCCTATATACTGTAACTCTACATGGTCTTCCCTCCCAGTCAGCCCTATATACTGTAACTCTACATGGTCTTCCCCACAGTCAGCCCTATATACTGTAACTCTACATGGTCTTCCCCATAGTCAGCCCTATATACTGTAACTCTACATGGTCTTCCCTCCCAGTCAGCCCTACATACTGTAACTCTACATGGTCTTCCCTCCCAGTCAGCCCTATATACTGTAACTCTACATGGTCTTCCCCCCCAGTCAGCCCTATATACTGTAACTCTACATGGTCTTCCCCCCCAGTCAGCCCTATATACTGTAACTCTACATGGTCTTCCCCACAGTCAGCCCTATATACTGTAACTCTACATGGTCTTCCCCCCCAGTCAGCCCTATATACTGTAACTCTACATGGTCTTCCCCCCAGTCAGCCCTATATACTGTAACTCTACACAGTCTTCCCCCCAGTCAGCCCTATATACTGTAACTCTACATGGTCTTCCCCCCCAGTCAGCCCTATATACTGTAACTCTACATGGTCTTCCCTCCCAGTCAGCCCTATATACTGTAACTCTACATGGTCTTCCCCCTCCCAGTCAGCCCTATATACTGTAACTCTACATGGTCTTCCCCCCTCCCAGTCAGCCCTATATACTGTAACTCTACATGGTCTTCCCCCCAGTCAGCCCTATATACTGTAACTCTACACGGTCTTCCCTCCCAGTCACCCCTATATACTGTAACTCTACATGGTCTTCCCTCCCAGTCAGCCCTATATACTGTAACTCTACATGGTCTTCCCCCCCAGTCAGCCCTATATACTGTAACTCTACATGGTCTTCCCCCCCAGTCAGCCCTATATACTGTAACTCTACATGGTCTTCCCCCCCAGTCAGCCCTATATACTGTAACTCTACATGGTCTTCCCCCCCAGTCAGCCCTATATACTGTAACTCTACATGGTCTTCCCCCCAGTCAGCCCTATATACTGTAACTCTACATGGTCTTCCCCCCCAGTCAGCCCTATATACTGTAACTCTACATGGTCTTCCCCCCAGTCAGCCCTATATACTGTAACTCTACATGGTCTTCCCCCCAGTCAGCCCTATATACTGTAACTCTACATGGTCTTCCCTCCCAGTCAGCCCTATATACTGTAACTCTACATGGTCTTCCCTCCCAGTCAGCCCTACATACTGTAACTCTACATGGTCTTCCCTCCCAGTCAGCCCTATATACTGTAACTCTACATGGTCTTCCCCCCCAGTCAGCCCTATATACTGTAACTCTACATGGTCTTCCCCCCAGTCAGCCCTATATACTGTAACTCTACACGGTCTTCCCCCCAGTCAGCCCTATATACTGTAACTCTACATGGTCTTCCCCCCCCAGTCAGCCCTATATACTGTAACTCTACATGGTCTTCCCTCCCAGTCAGCCCTATATACTGTAACTCTACATGGTCTTCCCCCCAGTCAGCCCTATATACTTCAACTCTACATGGTCTTCCCTCCCACCATGGTGTGGTTTGTTGTGATAATGATCCTACTATAGAGTGTGGTTTGTTGTGATAATGCTCCTACTATAGAGTGGTTTGTTGTGATAATGCTCCCTACTATAGAGTGTGGTTTGTTGTGATAATGCTCCCTACTATAGAGTGTGGTTTGTTGTGATAATGCTCCTACTATAGTGTGGTTTGTTGTGATAATGCTCCTACTATAGAGTGTGGTTTGTTGTGATAATGCTCCTACTATAGAGTGTGGTTTGTTGTGATAATGCTCCCAACTATAGAGTGTGGTTTGTTGTGATAATGCTCCTACTTTAGAGTGTGGTTTGTTGTGATAATGCTCCTACTATAGAGTGTGGTTTGTTGTGATAATGCTCCCTACTATATAGTGGTTTGTTGTGATAATGATCCTACTATAGAGTGTGGTCTGTTGTGATAATGCTCCTACTATAGAGTGTGGTTTGCTGTGATAATGCTCCCTACTATAGTGTGGTTTGTTGTGATAATGCTCCCTACTATAGAGTGTGGTTTGTTGTGATAATGCTCCCTACTATAGAGTGGTTTGTTGTGATAATGCTAAAACTATAGAGTGTGGTTTGTTGTGATAATGCTCCTACTATAGAGTTGTTTGTTGTGATAATGCTCCTCCTATAGAGTGTGGTTTGTTGTGATAATGCTCCCTACTATAGAGTGTGGTTTGTTGTGATAATGATCCTACTATAGAGTGTGGTTTGTTGTGATAATGCTCCCTACTATAGAGTGTATTGTTGTGATAATGATCCTACTATGGAGTGTGGTTTGTTGTGATAATGCTCCCTACTATAGAGTGGTTTGTTGTGATAATGCTCCCTACTATAGTGTGGTTTGTTGTGATAATGCTCCCTACTATAGAGTGTGGTTTGTTGTGATAATGCTCCCTACTATAGAGTGGTTTGTTGTGATAATGCTCCTACTATAGAGTGTGGTTTGTTGTGATAATGCTCCTACTATAGAGTGGTTTGCTGTGATAATGCTCCTACTATAGAGTGTGGTTTGTTGTGATAATGCTCCTACTATAGAGTGGTTTGTTGTGATAATGCTCCTACTATAGAGTGTGGTTTGTTGTGATAATGCTCCCTACTATAGAGTGTGGTTTGTTGTGATAATGCTCCCTTCTATAGAGTGTGGTTTGCTGTGATAATGCTTCTACTATAGAGTGTGGTTTGTTGTGATAATGCTCCTACTATAGAGTGTGGTTTGTTGTGATAATGCTCCCTACTATAGAGTGTGGTTTGTTGTGATAATGATCCTACTATAGAGTGTGGTTTGTTGTGATAATGCTCCTACTTTAGAGTGTGGTTTGTTGTGATAATGCTCCTACTATAGAGTGTGGTTTGTTGTGATAATGCTCCTACTATAGAGTGTGGTTTGTTGTGATAATGCTCCCTACTATAGAGTGGTTTGTTGTGATAATGCTCCTACTATAGAGTGTGGTTTGTTGTGATAATGCTCCTACTATAGAGTGTGGTTTGTCGTGATAATGCTCCCTACTATAGAGTGTATTGTTGTGATAATGATCCTACTATAGAGTGTGGTTTGTTGTGATAATGCTCCCTACTATAGAGTGTGGTTTGTTGTGATAATGCTCCCTACTATAGAGTGTGGTTTGTTGTGATAATGCTCCTACTATAGAGTGTGGTTTGTTGTGATAATGCTCCCTACTATAGAGTGTGGTTTGTTGTGATAATGCTCCTACTATAGAGTGTGGTTTGTTGTGATAATGCTCCTACTATAGAGTGTGGTTTGTTGTGATAATGCTCAAACTATAGAGTGTGGTTTGTTATGACAATGCTCCTACTATAGAGTGTGGTTTGTTGTGATAATGCTCCTACTATAGAGTGTGGTTTGTTGTGATAATGCTCCTACTTTAGAGTGTGGTTTGTTGTGATAATGCTCCTACTATAGAGTGTGGTTTGTTGTGATAATGCTCCTACTATAGAGTGTGGTTTGTTGTGATAATGCTCCCTACTATAGAGTGGTTTGTTGTGATAATGCTCCTACTATAGAGTGTGGTTTGTTGTGATAATGCTCCTACTATAGAGTGTGGTTTGTCGTGATAATGCTCCCTACTATAGAGTGTATTGTTGTGATAATGATCCTACTATAGAGTGTGGTTTGTTGTGATAATGCTCCCTACTATAGAGTGTGGTTTGTTGTGATAATGCTCCCTACTATAGAGTGTGGTTTGTTGTGATAATGCTCCTACTATAGAGTGTGGTTTGTTGTGATAATGATCCTACTATAGAGTGTGGTTTGTTGTGATAATGCTCCCTACTATAGAGTGTGGTTTGTTGTGATAATGCTCCCTACTATAGAGTGGTTTGTTGTGATAATGATCCTACTATAGAGTGTGGTCTGTTGTGATAATGCTCCCTACTATAGAGTGTGGTTTGCTGTGATAATGCTCCGACTATAAGAAGACCATGTAGAGTTACAGTATATAGGGCTGACTGGGAGGGAAGACCATGTAGAGTTACAGTATATAGGGCAGACTGGGGGGAAGACCATGTAGAGTTACAGTATATAGGGCTGACTGGGGGGGAAGACCATGTAGAGTTACAGTATATAGGGCTGACTGGGGGGGAAGACCATGTAGAGTTACAGTATATAGGGCTGACTGGGGGGAAGACCATGTGGAGTTACAGTATCTCTACATGGTCTTCCCCACAGTCAGCCCTATATACTGTAACTCTACATGGTCTTCCCTCCCAGTCAGCCCTATATACTGTAACTCTACATGGTCTTCCCCCCAGTCAGCCCTATATACTGTAACTCTACATGGTCTTCCCCCCCAGTCAGCCCTATATACTGTAACTCTACATGGTCTTCCCCCCAGTCAGCCCTATATACTGTAACTCTACATGGTCTTCCCCATAGTCAGCCCTATATACTGTAACTCTACATGGTCTTCCCCACAGTCAGCCCTATATACTGTAACTCTACATGGTCTTCCCCCCAGTCAGCCCTATATACTGTAACTCTACATGGTCTTCCCCCCCAGTCAGCCCTATATACTGTAACTCTACATGGTCTTCCCCCCCCAGTCAGCCCTATATACTGTAACTCTACATGGTCTTCCCTCCCAGTCAGCCCTATATACTGTAACTCTACATGGTCTTCCCCCCCAGTCAGTCCTATATACTGTAACTCTACATGGTCTTCCCTCCCAGTCAGCCCTATATACTGTAACTCTACATGGTCTTCCCTCCCAGTCAGCCCTATATACTGTAACTCCACATGGTCTTCCCCCCAGTCAGCCCTATATACTGTAACTCTACATGGTCTTCCCCACAGTCAGCCCTATATACTGTAACTCTACATGGTCTTCCCCCCAGTCAGCCCTATATACTGTAACTCCACATGGTCTTCCCCATAGTCAGCCCTATATACTGTAACTCTACATGGTCTTCCCTCCCAGTCAGCCCTATATACTGTAACTCTACATGGTCTTCCCTCCCAGTCAGCCCTATATACTGTAACTCTACATGGTCTTCCCTCCCAGTCAGCCCTATATACTGTAACTCTACATGGTCTTCCCCACAGTCAGCCCTATATACTGTAACTCTACATGGTCTTCCCTCCCAGTCAGCCCTATATACTGTAACTCTACATGGTCTTCCCCACAGTCAGCCCTATATACTGTAACTCTACATGGTCTTCCCCCCAGTCAGCCCTATATACTGTAACTCTACATGGTCTTCCCCATAGTCAGCCCTATATACTGTAACTCTACATGGTCTTCCCTCCCAGTCAGCCCTATATACTGTAACTCTACATGGTCTTCCCCCCAGTCAGCCCTATATACTGTAACTCTACATGGTCTTCCCTCCCAGTCAGCCCTATATACTGTAACTCTACATGGTCTTCCCCCCAGTCAGCCCTATATACTGTAACTCTACATGGTCTTCCCCCCAGTCAGCCCTATATACTGTAACTCTACACGGTCTTCCCTCCCAGTCAGCCCTATATACTGTAACTCTACATGGTCTTCCCTCCCAGTCAGCCCTATATACTGTAACTCTACATGGTCTTCCCCCCCAGTCAGCCCTATATACTGTAACTCTACATGGTCTTCCCCCCAGTCAGCCCTATATACTGTAACTCTACATGGTCTTCCCCCCCAGTCAGCCCTATATACTGTAACTCTACATGGTCTTCCCCCCAGTCAGCCCTATATACTGTAACTCTACATGGTCTTCCCTCCCAGTCAGCCCTATATACTGTAACTCTACATGGTCTTCCCCCCCAGTCAGCCCTATATACTGTAACTCTACATGGTCTTCCCCCCCAGTCAGCCCTATATACTGTAACTCTACATGGTCTTCCCTCCCAGTCAGCCCTATATACTGTAACTCTACATGGTCTTCCCTCCCAGTCAGCCCTATATACTGTAACTCTACATGGTCTTCCCCCCAGTCAGCCCTATATACTTTAACTCTACATGGTCTTCCCCCCAGTCAGCCCTATATACTGTAACTCTACATGGTCTTCCCCCCCAGTCAGCCCTATATACTGTAACTCTACATGGTCTTCCCTCCCAGTCAGCCCTATATACTGTAACTCTACATGGTCTTTTCCCCCAGTCTGCCCTATATACTGTAACTCTACATGGTCTTCCCTCCCAGTCAGCCCTATATACTGTAACTCTACATGGTCTTCCCCCCAGTCAGCCCTATATACTGTAACTCTACATGGTCTTCCCCCCAGTCAGCCCTATATACTGTAACTCTACATGGTCTTCCCCCCAGTCAGCCCTATATGCTGTAACTCTACAGGGTCTTCCCCCCAGTCAGCCCTATATACTGTAACTCTACATGGTCTTCCCTCCCAGTCAGCCCTATATACTGTAACTCTACATGGTCTTCCCCCCCAGTCAGCCCTATATACTGTAACTCTACATGGTCTTCCCCCCCAGTCAGCCCTATATACTGTAACTCTACATGGTCTTCCCTCCCAGTCAGCCCTATATACTGTAACTCTACATGGTCTTCCCTCCCAGTCAGCCCTATATACTGTAACTCTACATGGTCTTCCCTCCCAGTCAGCCCTATATACTGTAACTCTACATGGTCTTCCCCCCAGTCAGCCCTATATACTGTAACTCTACATGGTCTTCCCCCCAGTCAGCCCTATATACTGTAACTCTACATGGTCTTCCCCCCCAGTCAGCCCTATATACTGTAACTCTACATGGTCTTCCCTCCCAGTCAGCCCTATATACTGTAACTCTACATGGTCTTTCCCCCCAGTCTGCCCTATATACTGTAACTCTACATGGTCTTCCCTCCCAGTCAGCCCTATATACTGTAACTCTACATGGTCTTCCCCCCAGTCAGCCCTATATACTGTAACTCTACATGGTCTTCCCCCCAGTCAGCCCTATATACTGTAACTCTACATGGTCTTCCCCCCAGTCAGCCCTATATACTGTAACTCTACAGGGTCTTCCCCCCAGTCAGCCCTATATACTGTAACTCTACATGGTTTTCCCCACAGTCAGCCCTATATACTGTAACTCTACATGGTCTTCCCCCCAGTCAGCCCTATATACTGTAACTCTACATGGTCTTCCCCCCAGTCAGCCCTATATACTGTAACTCTACATGGTCTTCCCCCCCAGTCAGCCCTATATACTGTAACTCTACATGGTCTTCCCCCCAGTCAGCCCTATATACTGTAACTCTACATGGTCTTCCCTCCCAGTCAGCCCTATATACTGTAACTCTACATGGTCTTCCCCACAGTCAGCCCTATATACTGTAACTCTACATGGTCTTCCCCCCAGTCAGCCCTATATACTGTAACTCTACATGGTCTTCCCCCCCAGTCAGCCCTATATACTGTAACTCTACATGGTCTTCCCCCCAGTCAGCCCTATATACTGTAACTCTACATGGTCTTCCCCCCCAGTCAGCCCTATATACTGTAACTCTACATGGTCTTCCCTCCCAGTCAGCCCTATATACTGTAACTCTACATGGTCTTCCCCACAGTCAGCCCTATATACTGTAACTCTACATGGTCTTCCCTCCCAGTCAGCCCTATATACTGTAACTCTACATGGTCTTCCCCCCAGTCAGCCCTATATACTGTAACTCTACATGGTCTTCCCCCCAGTCAGCCCTATATACTGTAACTCTACACGGTCTTCCCCCCAGTCAGCCCTATATACTGTAACTCTACATGGTCTTCCCCCCAGTCAGCCCTATATACTGTAACTCTACATGGTCTTCCCCCCAGTCAGCCCTATATACTGTAACTCTACATGGTCTTCCCCCCAGTCAGCCCTATATACTGTAACTCTACATGGTCTTCCCCCCCAGTCAGCCCTATATACTGTAACTCTACATGGTCTTCCCCCCCAGTCAGCCCTATATACTGTAACTCTACATGGTCTTCCCCCCTCCCAGTCAGCCCTATATACTGTAACTCTACATGGTCTTCCCCCCAGTCAGCCCTATATACTGTAACTCTACACGGTCTTCCCTCCCAGTCAGCCCTATATACTGTAACTCTACATGGTCTTCCCCCCAGTCAGCCCTATATACTGTAACTCTACATGGTCTTCCCTCCCAGTCAGCCCTATATACTGTAACTCTACATGGTCTTCCCCACAGTCAGCCCTATATACTGTAACTCTACATGGTCTTCCCTCCCAGTCAGCCCTATATACTGTAACTCTACATGGTCTTCCCCCCAGTCAGCCCTATATACTGTAACTCTACATGGTCTTCCCCCCAGTCAGCCCTATATACTGTAACTCTACACGGTCTTCCCCCCAGTCAGCCCTATATACTGTAACTCTACATGGTCTTCCCCCCAGTCAGCCCTATATACTGTAACTCTACATGGTCTTCCCCCCAGTCAGCCCTATATACTGTAACTCTACATGGTCTTCCCCCCAGTCAGCCCTATATACTGTAACTCTACATGGTCTTCCCCCCCAGTCAGCCCTATATACTGTAACTCTACATGGTCTTCCCCCCCAGTCAGCCCTATATACTGTAACTCTACATGGTCTTCCCCCCTCCCAGTCAGCCCTATATACTGTAACTCTACATGGTCTTCCCCCCAGTCAGCCCTATATACTGTAACTCTACACGGTCTTCCCTCCCAGTCAGCCCTATATACTGTAACTCTACATGGTCTTCCCTCCCAGTCAGCCCTATATACTGTAACTCTACATGGTCTTCCCCCCCAGTCAGCCCTATATACTGTAACTCTACATGGTCTTCCCCCCCAGTCAGCCCTATATACTGTAACTCTACATGGTCTTCCCCCCAGTCAGCCCTATATACTGTAACTCTACATGGTCTTCCCCCCAGTCAGCCCTATATACTGTAACTCTACATGGTCTTCCCCCCCAGTCAGCCCTATATACTGTAACTCTACATGGTCTTCCCTCCCAGTCAGCCCTATATACTGTAACTCTACATGGTCTTCCCCCCCAGTCAGCCCTATATACTGTAACTCTACATGGTCTTCCCCCCCCAGTCAGCCCTATATACTGTAACTCTACATGGTCTTCCCCCCAGTCAGCCCTATATACTGTAACTCTACATGGTCTTCCCCCCAGTCAGCCCTATATACTGTAACTCTACATGGTCTTCCCCCCCAGTCAGCCCTATATACTGTAACTCTACATGGTCTTCCCTCCCAGTCAGCCCTATATACTGTAACTCTACATGGTCTTTCCCCCCAGTCTGCCCTATATACTGTAACTCTACATGGTCTTCCCTCCCAGTCAGCCCTATATACTGTAACTCTACATGGTCTTCCCCCCAGTCAGCCCTATATACTGTAACTCTACATGGTCTTCCCCCCAGTCAGCCCTATATACTGTAACTCTACATGGTCTTCCCCCCAGTCAGCCCTATATACTGTAACTCTACAGGGTCTTCCCCCCAGTCAGCCCTATATACTGTAACTCTACATGGTCTTCCCTCCCAGTCAGCCCTATATACTGTAACTCTACATGGTCTTCCCCCCCAGTCAGCCCTATATACTGTAACTCTACATGGTCTTCCCCCCCAGTCAGCCCTATATACTGTAACTCTACATGGTCTTCCCTCCCAGTCAGCCCTATATACTGTAACTCTACATGGTCTTCCCTCCCAGTCAGCCCTATATACTGTAACTCTACATGGTCTTCCCCCCAGTCAGCCCTATATACTGTAACTCTACATGGTCTTCCCCCCAGTCAGCCCTATATACTGTAACTCTACATGGTCTTCCCCCCCAGTCAGCCCTATATACTGTAACTCTACATGGTCTTCCCTCCCAGTCAGCCCTATATACTGTAACTCTACATGGTCTTTCCCCCCAGTCTGCCCTATATACTGTAACTCTACATGGTCTTCCCTCCCAGTCAGCCCTATATACTGTAACTCTACATGGTCTTCCCCCCATGCAGCCCTATATACTGTAACTCTACATGGTCTTCCCCCCAGTCAGCCCTATATACTGTAACTCTACATGGTCTTCCCCCCAGTCAGCCCTATATACTGTAACTCTACAGGGTCTTCCCCCCAGTCAGCCCTATATACTGTAACTCTACATGGTTTTCCCCACAGTCAGCCCTATATACTGTAACTCTACATGGTCTTCCCCCCAGTCAGCCCTATATACTGTAACTCTACATGGTCTTCCCCCCAGTCAGCCCTATATACTGTAACTCTACATGGTCTTCCCCCCAGTCAGCCCTATATACTGTAACTCTACATGGTCTTCCCCCCAGTCAGCCCTATATACTGTAACTCTACATGGTCTTCCCTCCCAGTCAGCCCTATATACTGTAACTCTACATGGTCTTCCCCACAGTCAGCCCTATATACTGTAACTCTACATGGTCTTCCCCCCAGTCAGCCCTATATACTGTAACTTTACATGGTCTTCCCCCCCCAGTCAGCCCTATATACTGTAACTCTACATGGTCTTCCCCCCAGTCAGCCCTATATACTGTAACTCTACATGGTCTTCCCCCCCCAGTCAGCCCTATATACTGTAACTCTACATGGTCTTCCCTCCCAGTCAGCCCTATATACTGTAACTCTACATGGTCTTCCCCACAGTCAGCCCTATATACTGTAACTCTACATGGTCTTCCCTCCCAGTCAGCCCTATATACTGTAACTCTACATGGTCTTCCCCCCAGTCAGCCCTATATACTGTAACTCTACATGGTCTTCCCCCCAGTCAGCCCTATATACTGTAACTCTACACGGTCTTCCCCCCAGTCAGCCCTATATACTGTAACTCTACATGGTCTTCCCCCCAGTCAGCCCTATATACTGTAACTCTACATGGTCTTCCCCCCAGTCAGCCCTATATACTGTAACTCTACATGGTCTTCCCCCCAGTCAGCCCTATATACTGTAACTCTACATGGTCTTCCCCCCCAGTCAGCCCTATATACTGTAACTCTACATGGTCTTCCCCCCCAGTCAGCCCTATATACTGTAACTCTACATGGTCTTCCCCCCTCCCAGTCAGCCCTATATACTGTAACTCTACATGGTCTTCCCCCCAGTCAGCCCTATATACTGTAACTCTACACGGTCTTCCCTCCCAGTCAGCCCTATATACTGTAACTCTACATGGTCTTCCCCCCAGTCAGCCCTATATACTGTAACTCTACATGGTCTTCCCTCCCAGTCAGCCCTATATACTGTAACTCTACATGGTCTTCCCCACAGTCAGCCCTATATACTGTAACTCTACATGGTCTTCCCTCCCAGTCAGCCCTATATACTGTAACTCTACATGGTCTTCCCCCCAGTCAGCCCTATATACTGTAACTCTACATGGTCTTCCCCCCAGTCAGCCCTATATACTGTAACTCTACACGGTCTTCCCCCCAGTCAGCCCTATATACTGTAACTCTACATGGTCTTCCCCCCAGTCAGCCCTATATACTGTAACTCTACATGGTCTTCCCCCCAGTCAGCCCTATATACTGTAACTCTACATGGTCTTCCCCCCAGTCAGCCCTATATACTGTAACTCTACATGGTCTTCCCCCCCAGTCAGCCCTATATACTGTAACTCTACATGGTCTTCCCCCCCAGTCAGCCCTATATACTGTAACTCTACATGGTCTTCCCCCCTCCCAGTCAGCCCTATATACTGTAACTCTACATGGTCTTCCCCCCAGTCAGCCCTATATACTGTAACTCTACATGGTCTTCCCTCCCAGTCAGCCCTATATACTGTAACTCTACATGGTCTTCCCCACAGTCAGCCCTATATACTGTAACTCTACATGGTCTTCCCCACAGTCAGCCCTATATACTGTAACTCTACATGGTCTTCCCTCCCAGTCAGCCCTACATACTGTAACTCTACATTGTCTTCCCTCCCAGTCAGCCCTATATACTGTAACTCTACATGGTCTTCCCCCCCAGTCAGCCCTATATACTGTAACTCTACATGGTCTTCCCCCCAGTCAGCCCTATATACTGTAACTCTACATGGTCTTCCCCCCAGTCAGCCCTATATACTGTAACTCTACACGGTCTTCCCCCCAGTCAGCCCTATATACTGTAACTCTACATGGTCTTCCCCCCAGTCAGCCCTATATACTGTAACTCTACATGGTCTTTCCCCCCAGTCTGCCCTATATACTGTAACTCTACATGGTCTTCCCTCCCAGTCAGCCCTATATACTGTAACTCTACATGGTCTTCCCCCCAGTCAGCCCTATATACTGTAACTCTACATGGTCTTCCCCCCCAGTCAGCCCTATATACTGTAACTCTACATGGTCTTCCCCCCAGTCAGCCCTATATATTGTAACTCTACATGGTCTTCCCCCCCAGTCAGCCCTATATACTGTAACTCTACATGGTCTTCCCCCCAGTCAGCCCTATATACTGTAACTCTACACAGTCTTCCCCCCCAGTCAGCCCTATATACTGTAACTCTACATGGTCTTCCCTCCCAGTCAGCCCTATATACTGTAACTCTACATGGTCTTCCCCCCCAGTCAGCCCTATATACTGTAACTCTACACGGTCTTCCCCCCAGTCAGCCCTATATACTGTAACTCTACATGGTCTTCCCCCTAGTCAGCCCTATATACTGTAACTCTACATGGTCTTCCCCCCAGTCAGCCCTATATACTGTAACTCTACACGGTCTTCCCCCCAGTCAGCCCTATATACTGTACCTCTACATGGTCTTCCCCCCAGTCAGCCCTATATACTGTAACTCTACATGGTCTTCCCCCCAGTCAGCCCTATATACTGTAACTCTACATGGTCTTCCCCCCAGTCAGCCCTATATACTGTAACTCTACATGGTCTTCCCCCCAGTCAGCCCTATATACTGTAACTCTACATGGTCTTCCCCCCCAGTCAGCCCTATATACTGTAACTCTACATGGTCTTCCCCCCAGTCAGCCCTATATACTGTAACTCTACATGGTCTTCCCCCCCAGTCAGCCCTATATACTGTAACTCTACATGGTCTTCCCCCCAGTCAGCCCTATATACTGTAACTCTACATGGTCTTCCCTCCCAGTCAGCCCTATATACTGTAACTCTACACGGTCTTCCCTCCCAGTCAGCCCTATATACTGTAACTCTACATGGTCTTCCCTCCCAGTCAGCCCTATATACTGTAACTCTACATGGTCTTCCCCCCCAGTCAGCCCTATATACTGTAACTCTACATGGTCTCCCTCCCAGTCAGCCCTATATACTGTAACTCTACATGGTCTTCCCCCCAGTCAGCCCTATATACTGTAACTCTACATGGTCTTCCCCCCCAGTCAGCCCTATATACTGTAACTCTACATGGTCTTCCCTCCCAGTCAGCCCTATATACTGTAACTCTACATGGTCTTCCCCACAGTCAGCCCTATATACTGTAACTCTACATGGTCTTCCCCCCAGTCAGCCCTATATACTGTAACTCTACATGGTCTTCCCCCCAGTCAGCCCTATATACTGTAACTCTACATGGTCTTCCCCCCAGTCAGCCCTATATACTGTAACTCTACATGGTCTTCCCTCCCAGTCAGCCCTATATACTGTAACTCTACATGGTCTTCCCCACAGTCAGCCCTATATACTGTAACTCTACATGGTCTTCCCTCCCAGTCAGCCCTATATACTGTAACTCTACATGGACTTCCCCCCAGTCAGCCCTATATACTGTAACTCTACATGGTCTTCCCCCCAGTCAGCCCTATATACTGTAACTCTACATGGTCTTCCCCCCAGTCAGCCCTATATACTGTAACTCTACACAGTCTTCCCCCCAGTCAGCCCTATATACTGTAACTCTACATGGTCTTCCCCCCAGTCAGCCCTATATACTGTAACTCTACATGGTCTTCCCCCCCAGTCAGCCCTATATACTGTAACTCTACATGGTCTTCCCCCCCAGTCAGCCCTATATACTGTAACTCTACATGGTCTTCCCCCCTCCCAGTCAGCCCTATATACTGTAACTCTACATGGTCTTCCCCCCAGTCAGCCCTATATACTGTAACTCTACACGGTCTTCCCTCCCAGTCAGCCCTATATACTGTAACTCTACATGGTCTTCCCTCCCAGTCAGCCCTATATACTGTAACTCTACATGGTCTTCCCCCCCAGTCAGCCCTATACACTGTAACTCTACATGGTCTTCCCCCCCAGTCAGCCCTATATACTGTAACTCTACATGGTCTTCCCCCCCAGTCAGCCCTATATACTGTAACTCTACATGGTCTTCCCCCCCAGTCAGCCCTATATACTGTAACTCTACATGGTCTTCCCTCCCA
This sequence comes from Protomyctophum bolini, assembly GCF_963924005.1. Taxonomy (NCBI): domain Eukaryota; kingdom Metazoa; phylum Chordata; class Actinopteri; order Myctophiformes; family Myctophidae; genus Protomyctophum; species Protomyctophum bolini. The sequence goes on from NW_027666171.1 coordinate 283,581, forward strand.
GTCAGCCCTATATACTGTAACTCTACATGGTCTTCCCCACAGTCAGCCCTATATACTGTAACTCTACATGGTCTTCCCCATAGTCAGCCCTATATACTGTAACTCTACATGGTCTTCCCTCCCAGTCAGCCCTACATACTGTAACTCTACATGGTCTTCCCTCCCAGTCAGCCCTATATACTGTAACTCTACATGGTCTTCCCCCCCAGTCAGCCCTATATACTGTAACTCTACATGGTCTTCCCCCCAGTCAGCCCTATATACTGTAACTCTACACAGTCTTCCCCCCAGTCAGCCCTATATACTGTAACTCTACATGGTCTTCCCCCCCAGTCAGCCCTATATACTGTAACTCTACATGGTCTTCCCTCCCAGTCAGCCCTATATACTGTAACTCTACATGGTCTTCCCTCCCAGTCAGCCCTATATACTGTAACTCTACATGGTCTTCCCCCCAGTCAGCCCTATATACTGTAACTCTACACAGTCTTCCCCCCAGTCAGCCCTATATACTGTAACTCTACATGGTCTTCCCCCCCAGTCAGCCCTATATACTGTAACTCTACATGGTCTTCCCTCCCAGTCAGCCCTATATACTGTAACTCTACATGGTCTTCCCCCCAGTCAGCCCTATATACTGTAACTCTACATGGTCTTCCCCCCCAGTCAGCCCTATATACTGTAACTCTACATGGTCTTCCCTCCCAGTCAGCCCTATATACTGTAACTCTACATGGTCTTCCCCCCAGTCAGCCCTATATACTGTAACTCTACATGGTCTTCCCCACAGTCAGCCCTATATACTGTAACTCTACATGGTCTTCCCTCCCAGTCAGCCCTATATACTGTAACTCTACATGGTCTTCCCCCCAGTCAGCCCTATATACTGTAACTCTACATGGTCTTCCCCCCAGTCAGCCCTATATACTGTAACTCTACACGGTCTTCCCCCCAGTCAGCCCTATATACTGTAACTCTACATGGTCTTCCCCCCAGTCAGCCCTATATACTGTAACTCTACATGGTCTTCCCTCCCAGTCAGCCCTATATACTGTAACTCTACATGGTCTTCCCCACAGTCAGCCCTATATACTGTAACTCTACATGGTCTTCCCCCCAGTCAGCCCCATATACTGTAACTCTACATGGTCTTCCCCCCCCAGTCAGCCCTATATACTGTAACTCTACATGGTCTTCCCCCCCAGTCAGCCCTATATACTGTAACTCTACATGGTCTTCCCCCCAGTCAGCCCTATATACTGTAACTCTACATGTTTTTCCCCCCAGTCAGCCCTATATACTGTAACTCTACATGGTCTTCCCTCCCAGTCAGCCCTATATACTGTAACTCTACATGGTCTTCCCCACAGTCAGCCCTATATACTGTAACTCTACATGGTCTTCCCTCCCAGTCAGCCCTATATACTGTAACTCTACATGGTCTTCCCCCCAGTCAGCCCTATATACTGTAACTCTACATGGTCTTCCCCCCAGTCAGCCCTATATACTGTAACTCTACACGGTCTTCCCCCCAGTCAGCCCTATATACTGTAACTCTACATGGTCTTCCCCCCAGTCAGCCCTATATACTGTAACTCTACATGGTCTTCCCCCCAGTCAGCCCTATATACTGTAACTCTACATGGTCTTCCCCCCAGTCAGCCCTATATACTGTAACTCTACATGGTCTTCCCCACCAGTCAGCCCTATATACTGTAACTCTACATGGTCTTCCCCCCTCCCAGTCAGCCCTATATACTGTAACTCTACATGGTCTTCCCCCAGTCAGCCCTATATACTGTAACTCTACACGGTCTTCCCTCCCAGTCAGCCCTATATACTGTAACTCTACATGGTCTTCCCCCCAGTCAGCCCTATATACTGTAACTCTACATGGTCTTCCCTCCCAGTCAGCCCTATATACTGTAACTCTACATGGTCTTCCCCACAGTCAGCCCTATATACTGTAACTCTACATGGTCTTCCCTCCCAGTCAGCCCTATATACTGTAACTCTACATGGTCTTCCCCCCAGTCAGCCCTATATACTGTAACTCTACATGGTCTTCCCCCCAGTCAGCCCTATATACTGTAACTCTACACGGTCTTCCCCCCAGTCAGCCCTATATACTGTAACTCTACATGGTCTTCCCCCCAGTCAGCCCTATATACTGTAACTCTACATGGTCTTCCCCCCAGTCAGCCCTATATACTGTAACTCTACACGGTCTTCCCTCCCAGTCAGCCCTATATACTGTAACTCTACATGGTCTTCCCTCCCAGTCAGCCCTATATACTGTAACTCTACATGGTCTTCCCCCCAGTCAGCCCTATATACTGTAACTCTACATGGTCTTCCCCCCCAGTCAGCCCTATATACTGTAACTCTACATGGTCTTCCCCCCCAGTCAGCCCTATATACTGTAACTCTACATGGTCTTCCCTCCCAGTCAGCCCTATATACTGTAACTCTACATGGTCTTCCCCCCCAGTCAGCCCTATATACTGTAACTCTACATGGTCTTCCAGGGCTCGAAATTAACTTTTTTACTTGGTAGCACTGGTGCTCCCAAATTCAGAATGAAGGAGCACCAGAAAAAAATTAGGAGCACCCACCAAAATTTTACGAGCACCAATATGTAATCGATTTTTTACATTCATTATTATTACACTTGTAGCCTACAGCAGTGGTTCCCAACATTTTTCATGTCAAGCACCCTCAAATTGACACTCATTAGCCCACGGACCCCCATTTGAAAATATATGCCAGGGACCCCCATATGAGAAGATTTTTACGGCTCTAGCAGTGATTTTCAGTTATTTACATTTCAAGGACCCCCAGTTTGACCTGAATTAGGCTACCGTTCCCCATTTCTATCTCTGGGACCCATAAAATCAAAGTTAATTTAACTGAGTGTACAAATGTACAGTGAAATTGGTTTACCCATAGTATGTAGTACACTCTCAGAGTTTCAGACCCATAAGGGTCCATTTGGTTCCTAACTATCATTTAACCGAGGACCCCTAGGGATCCCCGGACCCCACTTTGGGAACCACTGGCCTACAAGCCAGTTGGTATGAGATGCTATTTTTGTGGCAATAAACCAGTTGAAAATATAATTAAATTCTAAATACTGTCTCTGCTATAATTTCTGAATTTGTAAATGGCTACAAAACCCTTTGTTTTATGTAGGCCTGCTTTTTGATTGAAGTAAAAAAAAAAAATATATATATATATATATATATATATATAGGCCTACTGTATATATTTATGAGAAGTTATTTTCATAACGTCATCATAAATGTGTGTGTGTGACTCCACACATTCCATTCAATTGAGCCCTTTTGTTGTCTCTCACAGCTGAGGACCTCAGGTCCAGCTGATGTTGATCACCCAATCAGTCCACGGACTGACGGGAGGTTAGAGGAAGTAGAAGAAGCCAAGGAGATATTTCTTTAAACAATCATAACTCTGGACAGGAATGGACTAGGAACTTACTTTTTTTTTTACATGCTCAGATCTTTATGCTCTACAAGTTTAAATCATCTCGCGGGAGGGAACCGGCCCGCGACACTTTCGGTCGCGATCGTTTTGGTCGCACTACAGTAATTATATGCAGTAGCACTGGTGCGCCCAGTTATATTTTGAGATCGCACAGATTAAAATTCAGGCGCATTTGCGACCAAAATGGTCGCTATTTCGAGCCCTGTCTTCCCCCCCCAGTCAGCCCTATATACTGTAACTCTACATGGTCTTCCCTCCCAGTCAGCCCTATATACTGTAACTCTACATGGTCTTCCCCCCAGTCAGCCCTATATACTGTAACTCTACATGGTCTTCCCCCCAGTCAGCCCTATATACTGTAACTCTACATGGTCTTCCCCCCAGTCAGCCCTATATACTGTAACTCTACATGGTCTTCCCCCCCAGTCAGCCCTATATACTGTAACTCTACATGGTCTTCCCTCCCAGTCAGCCCTATATACTGTAACTCTACACAGTCTTCCCCCCAGTCAGCCCTATATACTGTAACTCTACATGGTCTTCCCCCCAGTCAGCCCTATATACTGTAACTCTACATGGTCTTCCCCCCCAGTCAGCCCTATATACTGTAACTCTACATGGTCTTCCCCCCCAGTCAGCCCTATATACTGTAACTCTACATGGTCTTCCCCCCAGTCAGCCCTATATACTGTAACTCTACACAGTCTTCCCCCCAGTCAGCCCTATATACTGTAACTCTACATGGTCTTCCCCCCAGTCAGCCCTATATACTGTAACTCTACATGGTCTTCCCCCCCAGTCAGCCCTATATACTGTAACTCTACATGGTCTTCCCCCCCAGTCAGCCCTATATACTGTAACTCTACATGGTCTTCCCCCCTCCCAGTCAGCCCTATATACTGTAACTCTACATGGTCTTCCCCCCAGTCAGCCCTATATACTGTAACTCTACACGGTCTTCCCTCCCAGTCAGCCCTATATACTGTAACTCTACATGGTCTTCCCTCCCAGTCAGCCCTATATACTGTAACTCTACATGGTCTTCCCCCCCAGTCAGCCCTATATACTGTAACTCTACATGGTCTTCCCCCCCAGTCAGCCCTATATACTGTAACTCTACATGGTCTTCCCCCCCAGTCAGCCCTATATACTGTAACTCTACATGGTCTTCCCCCCCAGTCAGCCCTATATACTGTAACTCTACATGGTCTTCCCTCCCAGTCAGCCCTATATACTGTAACTCTACATGGTCTTCCCCACAGTCAGCCCTATATACTGTAACTCTACATGGTCTTCCCCATAGTCAGCCCTATATACTGTAACTCTACATGGTCTTCCCTCCCAGTCAGCCCTACATACTGTAACTCTACATGGTCTTCCCTCCCAGTCAGCCCTATATACTGTAACTCTACATGGTCTTCCCCCCCAGTCAGCCCTATATACTGTAACTCTACATGGTCTTCCCCCCAGTCAGCCCTATATACTGTAACTCTACACAGTCTTCCCCCCAGTCAGCCCTATATACTGTAACTCTACATGGTCTTCCCCCCCAGTCAGCCCTATATACTGTAACTCTACATGGTCTTCCCTCCCAGTCAGCCCTATATACTGTAACTCTACATGGTCTTCCCTCCCAGTCAGCCCTATATACTGTAACTCTACATGGTCTTCCCCCCAGTCAGCCCTATATACTGTAACTCTACACAGTCTTCCCCCCAGTCAGCCCTATATACTGTAACTCTACATGGTCTTCCCCCCCAGTCAGCCCTATATACTGTAACTCTACATGGTCTTCCCTCCCAGTCAGCCCTATATACTGTAACTCTACATGGTCTTCCCCCCAGTCAGCCCTATATACTGTAACTCTACATGGTCTTCCCCCCCAGTCAGCCCTATATACTGTAACTCTACATGGTCTTCCCTCCCAGTCAGCCCTATATACTGTAACTCTACATGGTCTTCCCCCCAGTCAGCCCTATATACTGTAACTCTACATGGTCTTCCCCACAGTCAGCCCTATATACTGTAACTCTACATGGTCTTCCCTCCAAGTCAGCCCTATATACTGTAACTCTACATGGTCTTCCCCCCAGTCAGCCCTATATACTGTAACTCTACATGGTCTTCCCCCCAGTCAGCCCTATATACTGTAACTCTACACGGTCTTCCCCCCAGTCAGCCCTATATACTGTAACTCTACATGGTCTTCCCCCCAGTCAGCCCTATATACTGTAACTCTACATGGTCTTCCCTCCCAGTCAGCCCTATATACTGTAACTCTACATGGTCTTCCCCACAGTCAGCCCTATATACTGTAACTCTACATGGTCTTCCACCCTGTCAGCCCCATATACTGTAACTCTACATGGTCTTCCCCCCCCAGTCAGCCCTATATACTGTAACTCTACATGGTCTTCCCCCCCCAGTCAGCCCTATATACTGTAACTCTACATGGTCTTCCCCCCAGTCAGCCCTATATACTGTAACTCTACATGTTTTTCCCCCCAGTCAGCCCTATATACTGTAACTCTACATGGTCTTCCCTCCCAGTCAGCCCTATATACTGTAACTCTACATGGTCTTCCCCCCCAGTCAGCCCTATATACTGTAACTCTACATGGTCTTCCCCCCCCAGTCAGCCCTATATACTGTAACTCTACATGGTCTTCCCTCCCAGTCAGCCCTATATACTGTAACTCTACATGGTCTTCCCTCCCAGTCAGCCCTATATACTGTAACTCTACATGGTCTTCCCCCCAGTCAGCCCTATATACTGTAACTCTACATGGTCTTCCCCCCAGTCAGCCCTATATACTGTAACTCTACATGGTCTTCCCCCCCAGTCAGCCCTATATACTGTAACTCTACATGGTCTTCCCTCCCAGTCAGCCCTATATACTGTAACTCTACATGGTCTTTCCCCCCAGTCTGCCCTATATACTGTAACTCTACATGGTCTTCCCTCCCAGTCAGCCCTATATACTGTAACTCTACATGGTCTTTCCCCCCAGTCTGCCCTATATACTGTAACTCTACATGGTCTTTCCCCCCAGTCTGCCCTATATACTGTAACTCTACATGGTCTTCCCTCCCAGTCAGCCCTATATACTGTAACTCTACATGGTCTTCCCCCCAGTCAGCCCTATATACTGTAACTCTACATGGTCTTCCCCCCAGTCAGCCCTATATACTGTAACTCTACATGGTCTTCCCCCCAGTCAGCCCTATATACTGTAACTCTACATGGTCTTCCCCCCAGTCAGCCCTATATACTGTAACTCTACATGGTTTCCCCACAGTCAGCCCTATATACTGTAACTCTACATGGTCTTCCCCCCAGTCAGCCCTATATACTGTAACTCTACATGGTCTTCCCCCCAGTCAGCCCTATATACTGTAACTCTACATGGTCTTCCCCCCCAGTCAGCCCTATATACTGTAACTCTACATGGTCTTCCCCCCAGTCAGCCCTATATACTGTAACTCTACATGGTCTTCCCTCCCAGTCAGCCCTATATACTGTAACTCTACATGGTCTTCCCCACAGTCAGCCCTATATACTGTAACTCTACATGGTCTTCCCCCCAGTCAGCCCTATATACTGTAACTCTACATGGTCTTCCCCCCAGTCAGCCCTATATACTGTAACTCTACATGGTCTTCCCCCCAGTCAGCCCTATATACTGTAACTCTACATGGTCTTCCCCCCCAGTCAGCCCTATATACTGTAACTCTACATGGTCTTCCCTCCCAGTCAGCCCTATATACTGTAACTCTACATGGTCTTCCCCCCAGTCAGCCCTATATACTGTAACTCTACATGGTCTTCCCCCCAGTCAGCCCTATATACTGTAACTCTACATGGTCTTCCCCCCAGTCAGCCCTATATACTGTAACTCTACATGGTCTTCCCCCAGTCCCCAAGTCAGCCCTATATACTGTAACTCTACATGGTCTTCCCCCCAGTCAGCCCTATATACTGTAACTCTACATGGTCTTCCCCCCAGTCAGCCCTATATACTGTAACTCTACATGGTCTTCCCCCCCAGTCAGCCCTATATACTGTAACTCTACATGGTCTTCCCCCCAGTCAGCCCTATATACTGTAACTCTACATGGTCTTCCCCCCCAGTCAGCCCTATATACTGTAACTCTACATGGTCTTCCCCCCCAGTCAGCCCTATATACTGTAACTCTACATGGTCTTCCCCCCTCCCCAGTCAGCCCTATATACTGTAACTCTACATGGTCTTCCCCCCAGTCAGCCCTATATACTGTAACTCTACACGGTCTTCCCTCCCAGTCAGCCCTATATACTGTAACTCTACATGGTCTTCCCCCCAGTCAGCCCTATATACTGTAACTCTACATGGTCTTCCCTCCCAGTCAGCCCTATATACTGTAACTCTACATGGTCTTCCCCCCAGTCAGCCCTATATACTGTAACTCTACATGGTCTTCCCTCCCAGTCAGCCCTATATACTGTAACTCTACATGGTCTTCCCCCCAGTCAGCCCTATATACTGTAACTCTACATGGTCTTCCCCCCAGTCAGCCCTATATACTGTAACTCTACATGGTCTTCCCCCCAGTCAGCCCTATATACTGTAACTCTACATGGTCTTCCCCCCAGTCAGCCCTATATACTGTAACTCTACATGGTCTTCCCCCCAGTCAGCCCTATATACTGTAACTCTACATGGTCTTCCCCCCAGTCAGCCCTATATACTGTAACTCTACATGGTCTTCCCCCCAGTCAGCCCTATATACTGTAACTCTACATGGTCTTCCCCCCAGTCAGCCCTATATACTGTAACTCTACATGGTCTTCCCCCTCCCAGTCAGCCCTATATACTGTAACTCTACATGGTCTTCCCCCCAGTCAGCCCTATATACTGTAACTCTACACGGTCTTCCCTCCCAGTCAGCCCTATATACTGTAACTCTACATGGTCTTCCCTCCCAGTCAGCCCTATATACTGTAACTCTACATGGTCTTCCCCCCCAGTCAGCCCTATATACTGTAACTCTACATGGTCTTC